>NC_091983.1:193935452-193990090 GCF_044704955.1 Pristiophorus japonicus
ACAACGGGGGGGGGGGGGGAAGAGAAGGGACACAACGGGGGGGGGGGGGGGGGGAAGAGAAGGGACACAACGGGGGAGGGGGGGAGAGAAGGGACACAACGGGGGGGGGGGGGGGAGAGAAGGGACACAACGGGGGGGGGGGGGAGAGAAGGGACACAACGGGGGGGGGGGAAGAGAAGGGACACAACGGGGGGGGGGGAAGAGAAGGGACACAACGGGGGGGGGGGGGAGAGAAGGGACACAACGGGGGGGGGGGGGTGAAGAGAAGGGACACAACGGGGGGGGGGGGGGGTGAAGAGAAGGGACACAACGGGGGGGGGGTGAAGAGAAGGGACACAACGGGGGGGGGGGGGTGAAGAGAAGGGACACAACGGGGGGGGGGGGGGAGAGAAGGGACACAACGGGGGGGGGGGGGGAGAGAAGGGACACAACGGGGGGGGGGGGGAAGAGAAGGGACACAACGGGGGGGGGGGGGAGAGAAGGGACACAACGGGGGGGGGGGGAGAGAAGGGACACAACGGGGGGGGGGGGAGAGAAGGGACACAACGGGGGGGGGGGGGAGAGAAGGGACACAACGGGGGGGGGGGGGGAGAGAAGGGACACAACGGGGGGGGGGGGAGAAAGAGAAGGGACACAACGGGGGGGGGGGGGAAGAGAGGGAGAGAAGGTACACAACCTGGGGGGGGGGGGCAGAGAGAGAGAGAGAGCGCACAACCCGTGGTGGGGGGTCGCAAGGGGTCTGAAGATTTGGCGGGGGGAGGGGACACTGCCGCGGGGAGGTGAGTTTCTTTACCTGCACGGCCTGAAGGATGGCCCCGCACTTGTCCCTCACGTCGCCGAAGGGACACCTCCTGGAGAGTACCAGCAGCCGCACCAGGTAGTCATTCAGCCCGTCCGTGGGGCTGAGAGGAGCGGCGGGGCAGAGAGAGCTGGGAGCCGGTGCGGGGGGTTTGCCGTTGGTCGGACCCAGCTGCTCGGTCAAGCTCAGTACCGCCCGCCTGACGCCGTCCAGCGCCACTTCCCGCAGGCCGGCGTCCCTGCTGCACAAGCCGTCCCAGCGCCCGGCGCCGTCAGCCTCCTCCATCACGGAGTGAGAGCGACTGGAGTCAGGCAGAAAGTTCCAGAATATTCCCGCTCCGGCCGCTGCTCGGACCAGCGCGAATTTCCACCCGAGAGATAGCCGGGCAGCAGAGCCTCATCGACAAATAAAACAACATACAGAACCGGCATTAGTAAGTGTGGCTTAATCTCTTCCGATACCAACTGCCAACATGACGGAAGGAAAATAGTTTGAAAGAAAACTCTTCAAAGGGGAAGGACAACTCTCCAGCCACCGCCACCGCTTTGAATGGAGTTTTAAAAAATATAATGAACTCTCTGCCGCTCCGGGCGCCGTGCAACCAAACCTGGGTTGCTCCGCCGGATGATTGACGGGGACTGTTAACCAATCGGCACTCCGCTTTGCCTTCTCTTCGTGGGGCCCCAGGCCAATCGGCTTCCGGCACTGACCTCGCACCGAGACTGGAAAAGTTAGGTTGTGTTCGTCCTCCCCACCCCTTTCCCCTTTCTGCTGGCTGGCGATTGCAGGTGTGCGCATGCGCGGTGTTCCCCCCCCCCCCCCGGGAGTTGTCGTGCTTTCTCGGTCTGAGGGCCTAGGTCCACGGGTGCGAACTGGGGAGAGAGGCTACAGCTCCCAGAGGCGTTAGCGCTGAACTCAGCAAGAGGCGACAGAATGGACATCTTGCTTCACTCTCACTTGTTTAGCAGAATGTAAAACGCCATGGCACCAAGGTAAAGTGGCAAGTTGGATTCAAAATTGGTTGAGAGGCAGGAAGCAACTGGTTGATGGGTGTTTTTGAGACTGGAAAGCTGTTTCCAGTAGGCTCCCTCAGGGCTCAGTACCAGGTTCCTTGCTTTTTGTGGTATATATTTGAGGTGTCTACTAAGGAGGTGATACTCAATAAGATAATGGGACTAAAGGCAGATAAATCCCCTGGACATGATGGCTTGCATCCTAGGGTCTTAAGAGAAGTAGCGGCAGGGATTGTGGATGCATTGGTCGTAATTTACCAAAATTCCCTGCATTCTGGGGAGATCCCAGCAGATTAGAAAACTGCAAATGTAACGACCCTATTTAAAAATGAAGGCAGACAAAAAGCAGGAAACTATAGACCAGTTAGTCTAACATCTGTGGTTGGGAAAATGTTGGAGTCCATTATTAAAGAATCACTAGCAGGACATTTGGAAAAGCGAAATTCGGTCAGGCAGAGTCAGCATGGATTTATAAAAGGGAAGTCATGTTTGACAAATTTGCTGGAGTTCTTTGAGGATGTAACGAACAGGGTGGATAAAGGGGAACCAGTGGATGTGGTGTATTTGGATTTCCAGAAGGCATTTGACAAGGCGCACAAGATAAAAGTTCATGGGTTTGGGGATAATATATCAGCATGGATAGAGGATTGGCTAACTAACACAAAACAGAGAGTCGGGATAAATGATTCTCTGGTTGGCAACAAGTAACTAATGGGATGCCGCAGGGATCAGTGCTGGGACCTCAACTATTTACAATCTATATTCACGACTTGGAAGAAGGGACTGAGTGTAACATGGCCAAGTTTGCTGACGATACAAAGATGGGAGGAAAAGCAATGTGTGAGGAGGACACAAAAAATCTGCAAAAGGACATAGACAGGCTAAGTGAGTGGGCAAAAATTTGGCAGATGGAGTATAATGTTGGAAAGTGTGAGGTCATGCACTTTGGCAGAAAAAAATCAAAGAGCAAGTTATAATTTAAATGGAGAAAGATTGCAAAGTGCCGCAGTACAGCGGGACCTGGGGGTACTTGTGCATGAAACACAAAAGGATAGTATGCAGGTACAGCAAGTGATTTGGAAGGCCAATGGTATCTTGGCCTTTATTGCAAAGGGGATGGAGTATAAAAGCAGGGAAGTCTTGCTACAGCTATACAAGGTATTGGTGAGGCCACACCTGGGATACTGCCTGCAGTTTTGGCTTCCATATTTACGAAAGTATATACTTGCTTTGGAGGCAGTTCAGAGAAGGTTCACGAGGTTGACTCCGGGGATGAGGGGGTTGACTTATGAGGAAAGGTTGAGTAGGTTGGGCCTCTACTCATTGGAATTCAGAAGAATGAGAGGTGATCTTATCGAAACATATAAGATTATGAGAGGGCTTGACAAGGTGAATGCAGAGAGGATGTTTCCACTGATGGGGGAGACTAGAACTAGAGGGCATGATCTTAGAATAAGGGGCCGCCCATTTAAAACAGAGATAGGAGGAATTTCTTCTCTGGGGGTTGTAAATCTGTGGAATTTGCTGCCTCGGAGAGCTAGGACATTGAATAAATTTAAGATAGAAATTGACTTTCTTAAACGATAAGAGGTTATGGGGAGCGGGGAAGTGGAGCTGAGCCATGATCTTATTGAATGGCGGAGCAGGCTCGAGGGGCTGTATGGCCTACTCCTGTTCCTATTTCTTATGTTCTTATATTTGGTCCACGTCTCTGAACCATACAGGAGGGCGGTATTACTGCAGCCCTGTAGACCATGAGCTTGGTGGCAGATTTGAGGGCCAGATCTTCGAACGCTCTTTTCCTCAGATGGGCGAAGGCTGCGCTAACGCATTGGAGGCGGTATTGAATCTCGTCGTCGATGTCTGCCCTTGCTGATAATAGGCTCCCGAGATATGGAAAGTGGTCCACGTTGTCCAGGACCGCACCGTTTACAGTAGACACCTCAATTCATTGAAGAAATGCCACCAACGATGTCTCCGCAAGATCCTGCAAATCCCCTGGGAGGACAGACGCACCAACGTTAGCGTCCTCGATCAGGCCAACATCCACAGCATCGAAGCACTGACCGCACTCGACCAGCTCCGTTGTGCGGGCCACATTATTCACATGCCTGACCCAAGCCTCCCAAAGCAAGCGCTCTACTCGGAACTCCTACATGGCAAGCGAGCCCCAGGTGGGCAGAGGAAACGTTCAAGGACACCCTCAAAGCCTCCTTGATAAAATGCAACATCCCCACCGACACCTGGGAGTCCCTGGCCAAAGACCGCCCTAAGTGGAGGAATTGCATCCGGGAGTGCACTGAGCACCTCGAGTCTCGTCGCCGAGAGCATGCAGAAAACAAGCGCAGGCAGCAGAAGGAGCGTGCGGCAAACCAGTCCCACCCACCCTTTTATTCAACGACTGCCTGTCCCACCTGTGACAGAGACTGTAATTCTCGTATTGGACTGGTCAGTCACCTAAGAACTCACTTTTAGAGTGGAAGCAAGTCTTCCTCGATTTTGAGGGACTGCCTATGATGATATATATGAATGTAAGGAGTATTATTAAGAAGTTTGCAGGTGATACAAAAATTGGCTGTGTCGTTGATAATGAAGAAGAAAGCTGTAGACTGCAGGAAGATATCAATGAGTCGGTCAGGTGGGTAGAACAGTGGCAAATGGAATTCAATTCCGAGAAGTGTGAGGGAATGCATTTGGGGAGAGCCTATAAGGCAAGGGAATACACACTAAATGATAGGTCATTGAGAAGTGTAGAGGAACAAAGGGACCTTGGAGTGTATGTCCACAGATCCCTGAAGGTAGCAGGACAGGTAGGTAAGGTGGTTAAGAAGGTATACGGAATACTTGCCTTTATTAGCTGAGGTACAGAACACAAGAACAGGGAGGTTATGCTTGAACTGTATAAGATACTAGTTAGGCCACAGCTAGAGTACTGCATGCAGTTCTGGTCACCACATTATAGGAAAGATGTGATTGCACTCGAGAGGGTACAGAGATTTACAAGGATGCTGCCTGGACTGGAGAATTTTAGCTGAGGAAAAATTGGATAGGCTGGTGTGTTTTGTTTGGAACTGAGGAGGCTGAGGGGAAACCTTATTGAGATGTATAAAATTATGAGGGCCTAGATATAGTGGATAGGAAGATCCTATTTCCCTTAGCAGATGGATCAACAGCCAGAGGGCATAGATTTAAAGTAATTAGTAGGGGGTTTGGAGGGAATTTGAGGGAAAAAAATGTCACTCGGAGGGTGGTGGGGGTCTGAAACTCACTGCCTGAAACGGTGGTAGAGGCAGAAACCCTCACCACATTTAAAAAGTACTTGGATGTGCACTTGAAATGCCATAACCTACAAGGCTACGGACCAAGAGCTGGAAAGTGGGATTTGGCTCTTTGTCAGCCGGCGAGGACACAATGGCCGAAATGGCCTTCCGTGCTGTAAATGTCTGTGATTTTTTGAATGTGAGCTGATTTCAGTGGACCAGGGCAGAAGAAATGTAACAGCAAATGTTACAGAAAGGAACATGTAAATCAAATTTGTCAATACTAATGCTTTCTGTTGTTGATTTCAATCAAATAACATCTTCTCGACATGGAAACTATTCACCCAACACAACCCAGAACAAACAGGCAAGAGGTTTGGCAGTCAGAGCAAATAATGTACACCCACCACACGGAGTTGGATCTTTCCTGGAGGCAACATTCTTCGACGGCACCTCCCAAACCCAGACCTCAACCAGCAAGCACATGGGAATATCACCACCTCCCAAGTTCCCCTCCAAGTCACACACCATCCTGACTTGGAAATATATTGCCGTACCTTCATCGTCGCTGGGTCAAAATCCTGGAACTCCCTCCCTAACAGCACTGTGGGAGTACCTTCACCACACGGACTGCAGTGGTTCAAGATGGTGGCTCACCACCACCTCAAGGGCAATTAGGGATGGGCAATAAATGCTGGCCTTGCCAGTTGCGCTCACATCCCATAAATTAATTAAACAAACATTCCCACCCACTCCAAACCCCCCTTTACTGGATTAATCCCAGGCCTGCCTGTGCAATACGCTGTTCAATCCCAATAGTGAACTGCTACCACCTCAGCCAACCATAACACTGCACCCCCCTGCGATGTCCAGTATGAGCTTTTGAGCACTATTAATGCTAATACATTAACCTGTATGACGCTCATTGCATGTACAGTACCTGCAAATATTGTGAAATTTGTATTGTAAAATGTATTTTGTATCAAATAGTGTCTTGAGGAACACACAAATGTCTTGTTCAAATTAAATGAAATGATTGTAAAAAACTATACCACTTCATATTTTATTTTGCAAGGTATTTATTATTATCTCCATTTCCCCTTTTGGCTTTCCCACATCTCTTAACTATTCTCATTTAAACATGTTGACCTGGCTTCACCAGGTTTCTGATTATGGCACTCCATGACAGACCTGACAAATGTCATTCATTAGGAATGACAATTACTAATTCTGATTTTAAAATGTGACCTATTTTGACATGTCAATCTTAAAAATAAGTAATCCTCTGTAGTTAATAAAATGGCACCCCCAGCATGTTCTTGATATATACAACTCTAATCTATGACTAGCCACAGAGGTATGCAAGAATAACTTGCTCCTAATTGGGAAGGAAATAGGAGCAAGCCATTCACCCTGTCAAGCCTCTTCCGCCATCCAATCAGATCATGGCTGATTTGTAACTCAACTCAATTTATCCGTCTTTGGTCCATATCCTTGATACCCTTTCCTAACGAAAACTTGCGATCTCAGTCTTGAAAATTTCAATTGTCTCAGCATCCACAGCCTTTTGGGGAGAGAGTTCCCTATTTCTACTACCCTTTGTGTGAAAAGTCATACCAATTTTAATCCTAAATTTAAGATTGTTCTCTAATTTTAAGATTGTTCCCCTGGTTCTGGATTTCCCCTTCACAAGAAATAGCTTCCCTGTGCCTGACCTGTCAAATCCTTTGTAATTTTAAACACCTTGATTAAATCACCACTAAACATTCTAAACTTAAGGCAATACAAGCCAAGTTTATGCAACATCTCGTCAATATTTAAACTTTAATCCTTGGTATAATTCTGGTGAATCTGCACTGTACCCTCTCCAAAGCCAATATATACCTGCAGAGATGCAGTGCCTAAATTAGAATGCAGTTCTCCAAATGGGGTCTGACTAAGGCTTTGTATAACTGAAGCATACTTCCTCCCCTTAGTATTCCAGCACCTTTCAGATTAAGGCCAACATTCCATTAATCTTTTTGTACTCGTCCACCAGCTTTTAGTGGGCATCCAAATCTCTTTGTTCTTTTACAGTACCTAGTTTCTCACCATTAAGAAAATATTCTGATTTGTCTTTCTTGGATCCAATGTGGATGACCTTTGGCCTGTGCTTCACCACAGTGCCTTGGCTGAGGGCATAAACATATTGTGTAAAGAATGTAGGATAGGAAACTCATGTATAATTACACAATGCATAGTATACTGCAACCCCAATGTGTCACCACATTGCCCTTCCATTTTGCATTTTCAAAACTGGTGCATTTGCCACCCAGTCGCTAACAGCAAAATATTTGATCTCAAGTTAAATTTCATTTAAATTTTTGTTCCCTCCTTTGCATCAGTGCTCCACAGCTGAAAATATGGGAAGGCAACTTGATCTTAGACCTCTGCCAATAGAAGCCAGTTATTTGTAAGTTCACAAAAGATGTTCAAGACAACCCACTCGCTGTTTTTCTTCTATTTCCTGTGAGGAAGCAGTACACTGTGCACTTAGCATCTCTTCTTGATGGCCAAGATCCAGAACCAATATTTTTAGTTTAAAAAGCTATTACGTTCTACACAGATAAATCTGTAGTGGGACAATCATTGAAATTGAGCATTCACAAATCAGTTGTTTATCATGCATTCCTATTTGCTATCTACTGTTTAAACATTTAACTCCCATCTAGCAGTCTAAATCCTCAGGCTGTTTATCACTTACTTATTATGTTGGATCAGATTAGTTTAGCAATTCTCACACACAAAAGCCAGATATCTGAAGAGAGTAAAAAATCAGGTATAAAACCAGTTCATCCCATTATAGATTGGTTCCTTTTCCTATCACAAGCTTAACTGTGAACACTCTGATCTAGCGCGTGGTAATTTTCTTTGGAATCATTTCTATTAAAAACTACACGTGCATTTTGCTGAGGCAGGAGATAGACAGCACATGTCATTCAGAGAGATTGGCCCCAATTTGAAAAGGGGGGCAGGAATGTTGCATGCAAGCCCTAAAATGGGTGGCATACCCAGAGAGTCCGCGGGCATGATAGCCCGGCCAATCTTAAGTAGTGTTGTCAGACTGCATGATCAGCTGCAGTTTCCTCCAGTTAAACTTTTAGGTTTACTGAAGCCCTGGTCTTTGGCCCTGACCAGTACCAGCACCTTTGCCACTGATTTCAACCCTCTCCCGGCTACTGTCTCAACTTCAGCCAGACTGTTTGCAATCTCAGCGCCTTATTCGACCCTGACCTGACCTTCCAACCCCACATACTCTCCATCACAAAGACCTCCACTTCTGTAAATCACCAACTTCTGAGACTGCCTCAACCCATCTGCTCTGAAACCCTCATCCATGACTTTGTCACCTCCAGATTCAACTGTTCCAAAACTCACTTGACTGGCCTCCCATTCTTAAGCCTCCACAAACATTAGCTCATCCAAAACACTGCTGCTCATATCCTATCCCACACCAAGGCCTCAAATTTAAAATTATCATAGTTGTGTTTAAATCCCTCCCTATCTCTGTAACCTCCTCCAGCCCTACAACCCTTCATTCCTCTGACTCTAGCCTCTTGTGCATCCCCCACTCCCTTCACCACACTACTGGTGGCCGTACCTTCAGGCATCTAGGCCCCACATTCTGGTATTTCCTCCTTAAATACCTCTGCTTTTCCATTTCTCTCTGTTCTTTTAAGGTCCTCCTTAAAATCCACCTCTTTCACCAGCTTTTGGTCTGCTCTCCTAATATTGTTGTTATGATCTGGAATTCATCATCATCATCATAGGCAGTCCCTCGGAATCAAGGAAGACTTGCTTCCACTCTTAGAATGAGTTCTTAGGTGGCTGAACAGTTCAATACGAGAGCCACAGTCCCTGCCACAGGTGGGACAGACAGTTGTTGAGGGTAATGGAGGGTGGGACAGCTTTGCCGTGTGTTCCTTCCGTTGCCTGCGCTTGTTTTCTGCATGCGCTCAGCGATGAGACTTGAGGCGCTCAGCGCTCTCCTGGGTGCACTTCCTCCATTCAGGACGGTCTTTGGCCAGGGACTCCCAGGTGTCGGTGGGGATGCCGCACTTTATCAGGGAGGCTTTGGGAGTCTCGTGTCTGGCATGCGAGCTATGTGACCTGCCCAGCGGAGCTGATCAAGTGAGGTCAGTGCTTCAATGCTGGGGATGTTGGCCTGGTCGAGGACGCTGGTGTTGGTGCTTCTGTCCTCCCAGGGGATTTGTAGGATTTTGCGAAGGCATCGTTGGTGGTATTTCTCCAGCGACTTGAGGTGTCTACTGTACATGGTCCATGCCCCTGAGCCATACAGGAGGGCGGGTATTACTACAGCCCTGTAGACCATGAGCTTGGTGGTAGATTTGAGGGCCTGGTCTTCGAACACTTTTCCTCAATTGGCTGAAGGCTGCGCTGGCGCACTGGAGGCGGTGTTGAATCTCCTCATCAATGTCTGCTTTTGTTGCTAAGAGGCTCCCGAGGTATGGGAAATGGTCCAAATTGTCCAGGGCTTGATGACTGGGGGGCAGTGCTGTGTGGCGAGGACAGGCTGGTGGAGGACCTTTGTCTTACGGATGTTTAGCGTAAGGCCCATGCTTTCGTACACCTCAGTAAATACGTCGACTATGTCCCGGAGTTCAGCCTCTGAATGTGCGCAGATGCAGGCTTCATCCACGTACTATAGCTCGACGACAGAGCTTGGGGTGGTCCTGGACCTGGCCTGGAGGCGGCGAAGGTTAAACAGCTTCCCGCTGATTCTGTAGTATAGTTCCACTCCAGCGGGGAGCTTGTTGACTGTGAGGTGGAGCATGGCAGCGAGGAAGATTGAGAAGAGGGTTGGAGCGATGACGCAGCACTGTTTGACCCCGGTCCGGACGTGGATTGGTTCTGTAATGGGTCCGTTGGTAAGGATCACGGCCTGCATATCGTCGTGGAGCAGACGACGGATGTTGATGAACTTTTGGGGGCATCCGAAACAGGAGGATTGTATGATTCTATGATATCACCTTCTTTGTCATGGCATCCATTTTTCTCTTGCCCCTGTGAAGTGTCTTTTCTATGTTAAAGGAGCTTTATAAATGGAAGTTGTTGTATTTAAGTTTTGCAATGTTCTATTTTTATTGAAGTCTACTTATTTTGTCAGGTGTTATCTGAACTGCTGTTGGTGGTATCACTGAGAAAAGGAACGCGAATAATCCCAGTACAGTTATAACTAACTTAGTTGCTGCTATTAGTATAAATCAGTTTGCTGAACATATCAACAATTATTTTAAATGCAGTGCTTAAAGACAGTAGCTGTATTCATACATCTCTCAAAAGGAGGAAAAAAGCTGAATGTGTATTTGAAATTAACTTTAAGAATTAATTTACAGAGCAAACTTTTCCTTGAGAAATAAACCAATGTTGCCCCTTTTTCTTGAAATTTGGGAATAATAATTAGTAGATATTTTCATTAAATTGAGAAATTGTACAGCAAGTTATTCCGCTCAGCGAGCTGCAGATATTTATGTTAATGAACAAGCCACAGTTGCATCATTGCATTAGACAGGAAATAGCCTCATACAACATTGAGAAGATCAAGGGGGTAATTTTCTCTTATTTCCACCTCACTTTTAGAGCAAATAGAAAAAAGTACCAAGTTTTTGCAAACTCATGATCTATAAGTTACCTGTTATTCAAATTAAATAAAATTGCCGGAGGGTCTTGTTGTACACAGTTATAAAATGGTGGAATGCGCAATGCTCTGGCTGAAGCCAGTAACCCTTCCTTCCCTAATTAATGCAGGCAGTGTATTAATGTTGCCCAATACCAATAGTAAACCTGCAGCACTGAATACCAATTGAATTTCTCAACTTTTATGGAGCGCTTTCCCACAAAGAGGAGTTAAAATCAGATTTGTAATTGGGCTGTTTTTGCAGGCCTCCAAGCATCAGGCTGCATAGCAGCACTGGCAGAAAGCTGAGAGTTTGTCTCTTCTCATCCTTTCAGCCAAACGGGTTCACGTCCCGGCAACAACTGTATGGGCAGAAAAATGGGCATCAGCCTGGTAAAAATACCCATCAGAGAAGGGAAGTACAATCTATGTGACAAAAATTGCAATCAAGCATCGGGCAATTAAAGAAAGATGATTTTGTGCCAGTGTAAAGAAAACAAAATGTAGCATTTTCAATTTTTGTATTTAGTGGAACTTTGGACAATAGAATATTTAGTGCTCCGATTAAAAATAAGATCACAATCTAAGAATCACAACAGTTTACATTACACTAGATTTTGGTCTGCTGTAATCTTTTGCCAGCTATCAAATGGTAACATTTGAATTTGAAAAGGTTTTTCTTGATGGTTCCGAGCATTAAGTACCAATTGAACACTCTCCAATATGACAATACAAACAAAAAAATAAACGATTTTCATTTTGCCTCTTATCTCTCTCTCAATCCAATTTTCTTTCCCTCTCTTTATTTAGTTTTCTGAACATGATTTTACATTGAATTAAAGATTCTAATTTATACTTCTTGGTTTAGACTCTGCTGTCTCAGTGAGGATTCTTCAATCTGATTGATTGAGGGGCCACGCCTGGACGCACATGCTAGAGATCCCATGTAGAGAGCGCCGTGCTGAAAAGGATCTCTAAATACCGCAAGTTGCCTCGCAAAAAACAACAAAACGTTTATGGGCAGCTATAAGCGTAATGAACAGCAAGTACCGTTCTTTTGCCGCTGACCACAACAGAGGAGAAGAAGAAGAACATTCATTTATAAAGTGCCTTTCACGTTCTCAGTATATCTCAAAGTGTTATGTCAGCCTTGGCTCAGTGCTGTTTGTGGGTTCAACTCCCACTCCAGAGACTTGAACACATAATCCAAACTGACACTTAGAAACATAGAAAATAGGTACAGGAGTAGGCCATTTGGTCCTTCGAGCCTGCATCACCATTCAATAAGATCATGGCTGATCATTCATCTCAGTACCCCTTTCCTGCTTTCTCTCTATACCCCTTGATCCCTTTAGCCGTAAGTGCCATATCTAACTCTCTCTTGAATATATCCAATGAACTGGCATCAACAACTCTTTGCGGTAGGGAATTCCACAGGTTAACAACTCTGAGTGAAGAGATTTCTCCTCATCTCAGTCCTAAATGGCTTACCCCTTATCCTTAGACTATGTCCCCTGGTTCTGGACTTCCCCAACATCGGGAACATTCTTCCTGCATCTAATCTGTCCAGTCCCGTCAGAATTTTATATGTTTCTATGAGATCCCCTCTCATCCTTCTAAACTCCAGTGAATACAGGCCCATCCAATATCTCTTCATATGTCAGTCCTGCCATCCCGGGAATCAGTCTGATGAATCTTCGCTGCACTCCCTCAATAGCAAGAACGTCCTTCCTCAGATTAGGAGACCAAAACTGAACACAATATTCCAGGTGAGGCCTCACCAAGGCCCTGTACAACTGCAGTAAGACCTCCCTGCTCCTATACTCAAATCCCCTAGCTATGAAGGCCAACATACCATTTGCCTTCTTCACCACCTGCTGTACCTGCATGCCAACTTTCAATGACTGGTGTACCTTGACACCCAGGTCTCGTTGCACCTCCCCTTTTCCAAATCTGCCGCCATTCACATAATATTCTGCCTTCGTGTTTTTGCCCCCAAAGTGGATAGCCTCACATTTATCCACATTATACTGCATTTGCCATGCATTTGTCCACTCACCTAACCTGTCCAAGTCACCCTACAGCCTCTTAGCGTCCTCATCACAGCTCACAACGCCACCCAGCTTATTGTCATCTGCAAATTTGGAGATATTACACTCAATTCCTTCATCTAAATCATTGATGTATATTGTAAAGAGCTGGGGTCCCAGCACTGAGCCCTGCGGCACCCCACTAGTCACTGTCTGCTATTCTGAAAAGGACCCATTTATCCCGCCTCTCTGCTTCCTGTCTGCAAACCAGTTCTCTATCCATGTCAGTACATTACCCCCAATACCATGTGCTTTAATTTTGCACACTAATCTCTTGTGTGGGACCTTGTCAAAAGCCTTTTGAAAGTCCAAATACATCACATCCACTGGTTTTCCCTTGTCCACTCTACCAGTTAAATCCTCAAAAAATTCTAGAAGATTTGTCAAGCGTGATTTCCCTTTCATAAATCCATGCTGACTTGGACCGATCCTGTCACTGCTTTCCAAATGCGCTGCTATTTCATCTTTAATAATTGATTCCAACATTTTCCCCACTACTGATGTCAGGCTAACCAGTCTATAATTACTCGATTTCTCTCTCTCCTTTCTTAAAATGTGATGTTACATTAGCTATCCTCCAGTCCATAGGAACTGATCCAGAGTCGATAGACTGTTGGAAAATGATCACCAATGCATCCACTATTTCTAGGGCCACTTCCTTAAGTACTCTGGGATGCAGACTATCAGGCCCTGGGAATTATCAGCCTTCAATCCCATCAATTTCCCTAACACAATTTCCCACCTAATAAGGATTTCCTTCAGTTCCTCCTCACTAGACCCTCGGTCCCGTAGTATTTCCAGAAGGTTATTTGTGTCTTCCTTAGTGAAGACAGAACTATTGCTGAGGGAGTGCTGCACTGCTGCCTTTTGATGATAATGCTGCTTGTCCTCTCAGGTAGGCGTAAGATATCACATGGCACTATTCAAGGAGGACCTGGGGGGGGCGAAATTGCCCCTCGCCCTAATTGGGGGCGGTAACCTTCCGGGGCCGAGACTGTTATTGGGCACGTGCGCCCCTCAAAGGAAGCGGAGCGCTATCTCCGGTGCTCCACTTCCTTGGAGAGGCGCTCCCGGGCTGGGATCGCGGCGTGAAGTCCAGCACTTGCTCAGGAGGTCAGCGCTATACGGAGCATTCGCGTAGTGCTGATGCGCTGCAACGCCCCTCCCCTTCATTTAAAGGGGAGGGCCGCTGCGCACTCTGCAGGCCCTTTAGTGGCCAGCTACTGGGCACCAGGGATGCGATCAACCGGGCCAGCGGCCCCGCACCCAAAATGGCGTGCCGGGCTGCATGATGGTGGCCTAGTCGACGCGAGGGCCGCCATTGTTGGGCCGATGCAAGAGTTGGCCGATAAAATAAAATGGCGGCCCGGGGTGCTAAAGGCCTCTCCTTTAGCAAAGCTGATGTTGACATCGGCCTGCGCCAGCCTCGCGGCCCATGGGACAATTTCCACCGCAGGGAGCAAAGGGGGCGGTGACATCATCAGCGGGCATTCTCCGGCCAGGGGTGTTAATCGTGGGGCACGATATTACTGGGACTGCGCCCCCCCAAACCTCTGGGGCAATTTCCCGGGTGGTGTTATCCCCCCCTCCTCCCCCCCCCCCCCCACCGAAACCCGGGTGACAAATGCATTGCACCCCAATAACGGCCCCCCGAAGGCGTTAATGGCACTACAAAAAGGGGCAATTTTGACCCACTGGTGTCCTGACCAATAATTACCCCTCAACCAATTTCACTGAAACATCATTGTTTGTGGGACCTTGCTGTGCACAAATTGGTTGCTGCATTTCCCTACACTAAAAAGTGACTACACTTCACAAGTATTTAATCGGCTGTAACATGCTTTGGGATATCCTGAGGTCATGAAAGACTTCAGAACTTAAGAAATAGGAGTATGCTGTCTGGCCCCTCGAACCTGCTCTGCCATTCAATAAGATCATGGCTGATTTTCTACCTCAACTCAACTTTCCCACCCAATCCCCATATCCCTTGATTTCCTTAGAAAAAAACTAAATAACTGCAAGTTAGCAGCCAACGGACGAAAAGACCAAACACCTTTAAACAATATTGGATCAACATTGTTATGTATATAAATATTACCATTGTGTAAGACTTGCCACCAGAGGGCACATCTGTGGGAGACCCAAGGGTCACCTGCACATCCTGGGCAAGCAGGTATAAAAGGCAGTCTACCATGCTGCCTCCTCAATCTGGAGTTACAATAAAGAGACCAAGGTCACAACAATTTGAATTTAAGATACAGTATTGTGGAGTTATTCTAAACATAACAATTGGCGACGAGTAACAGATCATGAATTTTCACGCAGTCATGGCTACCATTGGTATTCTTGAGAGATTTGTTGAGGGTGATGATTGGGAAGCCTTCGTTGAGCGTCTTGACCAGTACTTCGTGGCCAACGAGCTGGAAAAGGCAGAAACCGCGGTCAAGCGCAGGGTGATTCTCCTCACCGTTTGCGGGTCCACGATATATGGCCTCATCAAAAATCTGCTAGCACTGACGAAACCAACGGGCAAGACATATGAAGAGTTGTGCACACTGGTTCGGGAACACCTCAAGCCGAAGGAGAGCATCTTGATGGCCAGGTATCCCTTTTATACGCACTACCACTCTGAGGGCCAGGACGTGGCGAGCTATGTCGCCGACCTAAGACGCCTTGCGGGACTGTGCGTATTTGCTGGATTTTTGGGGGAAATGTTGCGGGACTTTTTCGTGCTTGGAATCGGCCACGAGGTCATTCTTCACAAACTGCTGTCTGCCGAATCCCTAGATCTGAGCAAGGCCATCACGATAGCCCAGGCTTTTATGTCCACGAACGATAACACTAAACAGATATCTTTGCAGCATCGGAACTCACCGGCAAGTACTGTGCATAAAATAACGCCTCCAGCAGGCAGAACTGTACATGGCAGGGCCTACACGCCTGCAGAGCCAGACCTAGGATGACTCAGAGCCCGCTGTGGGGCGAGAATGCGAATCCATTAGCACCTTGTTGGCGCTGCGGGGGTAATCATCAAGCCTATCAATGTTGATTCAAGCACTATGTGTGCAAGGGCTGTGGAACAATGGGGCACCTCCAGTGAATGTGCAGACGTGCTGCGACTCACCACATGGCAGAGTCGGCAGAAGATGACCAATCTGGCACGGAGCATGCTGAACGAGTGAGAGGCAACTCAACCCGAGTGAAGAGGAAGTGTATGGGGTACATACCTTCACCACCAAAAGTCCTCCAATAATGTTAAAAGTCAAATTAAACGGCATTCCAGTTTCCGTGAAATTGGACACGGGGGTGAGTCAGTCAATTATGAACCAGAAGGCTTTTGAGAAACTGTGGGGCAACAAGGCACAAAGGCCAAAACTAAGGCCGATCCACACCAAGCTGCGCACTTACATCAAAGAGTTCATACCATTCATTGGTAGTGCGGCAGTGAAGGTATCGTACGATGGAGCTGTGCATGATTTACCACTATGGATTGTACCAGGCGATGGCCCAACACTGTTCGGCAGAAGCTGCCTCGGAAAGATCCGAAGGAACTGGGATGACATCAAAGCACTATCTTTGGAGGATGACGCCCCATGCGCCCAAGTGTTGAACAAATTCCCATTGTTATTCGAGCCAGGCATCGGCAACTTCACAGGTACCAAAATGCAGATCCATCTGGTCCCTGATGCACGACCCGTTCATCACAAGGCCCGAGCGGTTCCATACATGATGTGAGAGAAAGTCGAGATCGAGCTGGACAGACTTCAACGAGAGGGGATCATGTCGCCAGTCGAGTTCAACAAATGGGCCAGTCCAATTGTTCCGGTGTTGAAGAGCGATGGGATGGTCAGAATCTGCGGGGACTACAAGGTAACGATCAACCGAGTCTCATTACAGGACCAGTACCCACTACCCAAAGCGGATGACCTGTTTGCAACGCTAGCAGGGGTGGAAGTCGTTCACCAAGCTGGATCTAACCTCTGCTTACATGACACAGGAGCTGGCTGAACCTTCGAAAAAATTGACATGCATCAACACGCACAGAGGACTATTCATATACCACAGATGCCCCTTTGGGATTCGTTCGGCGGCGACCATCTTCCAGAGGAACATGAGAGTCTGCTGAAATCTGTTCCGCGCACCGTGATGTTCCAAGACGACATCTTGATCACTGGTCGCACCACCACCAAACAATTGCACAACCTGGAAGAGGTTCTGAAGCGACTTGACAGAGTGGGGCTCACGTTGAAATGCTCTAAGTGTGTTTTCCTGGCGCCAGAGGTCAAATTTCTGGGGAGAAAGATTGCGGCGGATGGCATCAGACCCACGGATTCTGTCGAGTATGTAGGCACCTTTAGTAATGACTCCACGAGGCAGGGTGTGATACCTAAACTGTGCAGACCTGTAGTCCTTTATTTGCAGTTCCTGAGTACCGACAACAAGCTGTGAGTTCCCTTTTATACTGGGTTACCTGCCGTGTGCAGGCAACCCCTAGGTCTCCAGCAGCAGCACCCTCTGGTGTACCGGTAAGGTGTGTGCAGTATAAGGGTACATTCAATGTGGCATAACAGTGTTACAGACATCACACAGTAAACAGGCATGCATACACCCCCCTGAGCATTTTTCATATCCTTATTGTCATGACCAGGGAAGGTGATCAGTGGTGGGCTATGGGGGGTTGTGGTGAGGGTTGTGTGGTTGCCAGGTGTGACCCCTGTGCTTGAGGCTGGCCTCGTACGTTAACCCTCCCTCACACACAAACCAAGTGGGTGTCACTGTTGTGGGATCCCTCGGGGAGGTAGCCACGGCAGCAGTGGGTGGTGTGTATACACTGTGATGTGGGTAGTTGTGGGGTGGTGGGCAGGGCCACAAGACTGGGTGGGCTCCTTGTCCACCAATTGGGATGAGGGTCAGGTCATCCCAGGATTTGCCAGGGAAGCTGGAGGGTATTGGCCTCATGCTCCTGGTGTTGGCCCTGGTGGCCAGGGGCTGTAGGGTTGGTCTGGTGCAGGTTGCCATTGGTGGTGGCTGTGCTGCCCATTGACCACTGTCCCTGTAGTGGATCTGCTCCCACTGGCTGTGTGTGTGTCCTGCAAGGGGCATCACATTCGTTCCAGAGGTCCAGGCTACATGGTCAGGTAGCCTGCTGGACCTGGGGGTCTCCCACAGGGAGATTCCATTGGCATCAGCATGGTCCCTGTAGGACCCAATGTCCTTTGGCAGTGTCCTAAAGATATACATGACACCTTGGCTCTGATCACACATAGTCGAGCCTGCATTATACATTCTAGCATTTGCATCACTTTTGGGTGTCCTGGTTTCAATAGATATGGTTACATTAGGCATTTCACAATCTCTATCATTACTGTTAAGCATAATAAACTTGTTCTTAACCTTACTGACACCTGCATTCATATCATTAGTCACATTAGTTAAACCAGCATCACAATTCATTGTTACATTGCATACATTTTCATACTTGCACTCTTTAATCGCATCTTTAGCTTTAAAGTCCGTGTACTCAAATAGTTGAAACTTCCCCTTTAAATTTCATTGGTTACTGGTCTCCTTTAAGGGAACCTTCAAATCCGATTGGCCGCTCGGTGTCATGTGATGCTCCTCCATGATCACTGGTGGCATGGCGGTGGCCATTTTGATTACAAGTCTTTCTCCTTGTGCTGCTGGTGCTGCAGCCATTTCCTGGCTTTCCTGCAGGAGGGCTGTGGTGGTCTTTTCTTCCACAGGACCACTTCGCCTGATGTGAACCCGGTTCATCCAATTCCTGCCCGGCTACAATTCACAGGGGAAGTTTGTTCAACATGTTGCCCTGGGAGACCTGGACGTCTACACTGCCAATGATTTGGATTTTACCTTTGGTATAGGTGAGTAGCTTTGCCTGGACAGGAGACAGTTTTGGTCGAGTGGCAAGATTCATCTAAATCTTTTCAAAGGTCATTTGGCTCATCACAGACTGGCTCGCCCCTGTGTCGATCTCCATGGAGACTGGGACCCAATCGATGTCCACTTCCATCATCCACAGAGAACTTCCGGTGGAGCAGGTAAAGATTCCATACTCTTCTTCCAGGGTGTGAGCAGCTTCATCTTCATCTGTGTCGGAGCCCCGGTGATCAGCCAACTCATCAGAGACGCGGTGAGTACAGCCTTTTCTGCACATTCTCTGAAGGTGCCCTTTCTCTTTGTAGCCTTTGCATGCATAGTCTTTGTAGCGGCACTGGTGGGCCCTGTGGTTTCCTCCACTGCGCCAGCACGGGGGTAGCCGTTTGCCCCATGTGGCGGACTCAGGGTTGCGGGACTCGGGGCAGCATTTCTGCCTTTAGAAGTATCCATACGGTGCACTGTGCTCACCGGTTTAGAGTCCTGGGTCTGTATTCACCTGGAGTCGCTGGCCGAAACCATGTAGGCCTGGCTCACTTGAATTGCTTTCTGCAGGGTGACTGTGATGTCAGCCGAGAGCAATTTGTGTAGGAGGCCTTCGTGGCCGATTCCGATGGCAAATATGCCCCTTAGTGCTTCATTAAGGTGGTCGCCAAAATCACACGGTGCAGCTAGTCTTCTTAAGTGTGCAGTATACTTGGAAATTTCTTGGCCCTCAGTTCGCCGGTAAGTGTAGAACTGGTGCCTGGCTGTGAGGATGCTTTCTTTCGGTTTTAGTTGTTCCTGTATGAGTGTTACAGGTTGCTCATAGCTCTTGGTGGTTGTCTTCTCCAGGGCTAGTAAGTCCCTGACGAGACCATAGATGGTGGGCCCACAACTGCTAAGCAGGATGGCCCTGCGTTTGTTCGGTAGTGTAGCTGGTGTGTCCCCATCCAGGTCGTTGGCTATAAAGAAGTGTTCCAATCTTTCCACAAAAGAGTCCCAATCTTCCCCCTCTGTAAATTGCTGAAGGTCGCTGAGATTAGACATGTTGAGCGTGTAGTTCATGACCTCGTATTCCCATCACCAGTTGTAGAATATGTAGGCACCTTTAGTAATGACTCCACGAGGTAGGGTATGATACCTAAACTGTGCAGACCTGTAGTCCTTTATTTGCAGCTCCTGAGTGCCGACAACAAGCTGTGAGTTCCCTTTTATATTGCGTTACCTGCCGTGTGTGGGCAACCCCTCGGTCTCCAGCAGCAGCATCCTCTGGTCTACCGGTAAGGTGCGTGCAGTATAAGGGTACATTCAATGTGGCATAACAGTGTTTACAGACATCACACAGTAAACAGGCATGCATACACAACAGACTCCAAGACGGAGGCCATCAAGAATGCACCCAGACCACAGAATGTGACGGAGCTGCATTCGTTCCTGGGACTCCTCAACTATTTTGGTAACTTTCTACCAGGGTTGAGCACTTTGCTGCATTTATTGCTATGCAAGGGTGATGATTGGGTTTGGGGTAAAGCTCAAGAGACAGCCTTTAACAAGGGCATAAACCTGCTATGTTCCAACAAGTTACTTGTATTGTACGATCCGTGTAAACATTTAGTACTAGCTTGTGATGCATCTTCGTACAGGGTCAGTTGTGTGTTACAGCAAGCCAATGGGTCAGGCAAACTGCAACCGGTTGCATATGCATCCAGAAGCTTATCTCAGGCTGAAAGAGCCTACAGTATGGTTGAGAAAGAAGCATTAGCAAGCGTATATGCACCAATACCTATTTGGGCTCCAGTTTGAGCTCAAAACCAACCACAAGCCGTTCATTTCGTTGTTCTCAGAAAGCAAAGGTATTAACACCAATGCTTCGTCCCGCATCCAAAGATGGGCACTAACGTTATCTGTATATGACTATGTAATCCGCCAATGACCAGGCACGTAGAGCTGTGCGGATGCCCTCAGTTGGCTACCATTGCCCACCACCGGGGTGGAAATGGCGCAATCCGCAGACTTGCTCCTTGTAATGGATGCTTTTGAGAGCGAGGGGTCACCCGTCACGGCTCGCCAGATCAGGACCTGGACTAGCCAGGACCTGGTGCTATCACTAATAAAAAGCTGTGTCCTCAATGGGAGCTGGTCGGCTGTCCCAGGGGAAATGCAAGACGAAATGAAGCCGTTCCAGTGATGCAAGGACAAAATGTCCATCCATTCGGACTGCCTCCTATGGGGGATTCGTGTAATTTTGCCAAAAAAAGGCAGGGAAAAGTTTATACGCGACCTTCACTGGACCCACCCAGGCATAGTCATGATGAAGGCTATCGCCAGGTCGCACGTTTGGTGGCCCGGCATTGACTCGGAATTGGAGTCATGCGTACACCAATGCGACACTTGCTCACAGTTGAGCAATGAACCAAGAGAGGCCCACTGAGTCTGTGGTCATGGCCCTCCAAACCATGGTCAAGGGTCCATGTAGATTTCGCTGGCCTCTTTCTAGGAAAGATGTTTCGAGTAGCAGTGGACGCTTACTCTAAATGGATTGAATATACAATAATGTCGTCATGTACGTCCACTGCCACCATTGAAAGCCTCCGGGCCATGTTCGCCACCCATGGTTTGCCCAACGTCCTTGTTAGTGACAATGGACCATGCTTCCCCAGCTCGGAATTCAACGAGTTAATGACCCTCAATGGCATCAAGCATGTCAGGTCTGCGCCGTTTAAGCCCGCATCCAATGGTCAAGCGGAACGGGCAGTCCAAACCATGAAGCAGGGCTTGAATCACGTGACGGACGGTTCCCTGCAGACCCGGCTATCTCGGATTCTGCTCAGCTACCGCACGCGACCCCACTCACTTACCGTGGTTCCCCCTGCAGAGTTGCTAATGAAGAGAGCACTCAAAACCAGGCTCTCCTTAGTCCACCCAGTTCTCAATGATCATGTAGAAACCCGGCGTCACCGGCATAACATGTACCACGATCGCGCAGCTGTATCGCGTGACATTGAAGTTAATGACCCTGTGTTTGTTCTTAATTATGGTCATGGTCCCAAATGGGTTGCTGGCACTGTGTTAGCCAAGGAGGGGAATAGAGTGTTTGTTGTCAAACTTTTGAACGGACAAACGTGCAGAAACGGATCAGACCAAACTGCAATTCACTGATAACCAAGAACAGTTTGAAGATGACATTACCATCATTGATCCACCCACACACACCCAACCAGCAATCGACCTCGCGGTCAACCACGAAGATGAACCCACCATGTCCGACAGTCCGATCAGACCAGCCACAGTGCAGCGCAGCAATGATCCGACCGACTCACCCATACCAGGAATTCAAGTCAGGTGATCAACCCGGGAACGCAGATCCCCGGATCGTCTCAACTTGTAAATAACTTGTACATAAGACTTTTGGGGGGGGGAGGGAATGATATGTATGTAAACACTACCAATGTGTAAGACTTGTCACCAGGGGCTCAACTGTGGGAGACCCAAGGGTCACCTGCACACCCTGTATAAAAGGCAGTCTACCATGCTGCCTCCTCACTCTGGAGACCAAGGTCACAACAGTCTTGAGTTATTCTAAACGTAACAAACATCAAGGTAAATTGATACATTTTAATTATTGTAATATCCAGTAAATTGTGGGTAACGTTAATAAACTCCCTGCAAACTAGGACACAATTAAAGAGTGTAAAAGTGGGAATATAATTTATTTTTCACAATGACCCCGCAACTGATGTAATAAGTTAGAAGACCCCAAGATGCTTTCCATACAATTAATTGATTTGAAGTGCTGTCACTGGTGTTATGTAGGCAAGCATGTTTGCCATTTGCACACAGTAATGTCCCACAAACAATATGAGATGAATGACAAGTTAATCTATTTTTAGATAAGGAAAACATGTTGCTTAGGAATTAGGAGAACCTCTGCTGTTCTTCAAATAGTGCCATGGGATCTTTAACATCCACCTGAACCACCGGAATAGGCAGATGGAACCTCGGTTTAACATCTCGTCCAATGGACAACATGATGCAGCATTCCCTCAGTATTGCACTGGAGACTCAGCCTAGATTCATGTGCTAAGTCCTGGCATGTAAATTGAACCTACAAGCTTCTAACTCAGATGAAAGTGCTACAAACTGAGCAGTGTCAACTCCAATTGATATCATGGTGCTAACAGTATGTGTTAGCACATTCCTGCATATGTGAGCAATCATTACAGTTTTACAAAAGCTTATATCTACATTAAAAAATAATTTACACTTCCTCACACCCATTTTCTATCCTTAGTTTTATTTTCTTGAAGGTACTGACTCATGCAGGGATATGACTTCATGGGCAAAAGCAGTACTCTATACCTTACCAAAATAATCATTCTTCATGTGTGAGCCTGAATAATGAGCGCCAGCGGGCTATTCAACCATAGGGACCATCACAGCCAAGCTTGATCCAAACAAACTGGCTTAGTGCATAGTAATCATAAACAAAAGCCCACGATTTTTCTCCCCTCAAAGCTCAAGGCCACGGAGACCAAGGCCTAGAAATTCGGGTCATTTGCACCTCCCGTTAGTGCCACCGGGGACGCTAGGGGGGTGCAAATGACTTTTCACCTGGGTGTGGCGCGCTAACAACTCCCGCTAAATTTGGCAGGTATTTAACAGCAGTGGTAACCTGTAGCGCCCCGCTATGCTGCACCAACAATGGTGACATCATCACCGTGCGCCGTTAGTGCACCGACCCTAAATTGGGTATCGCCCCCTGAAGCTGCGTCAGCGACAGCTCCAGGGGATGTGAACCGGGCAGCCGGCCGCTTGGGAGGCGATAGTTTTTTAAAAATCCCTCTAATTTTGCCAAGTTAATGCTTTGAATGCGGGGTCTATTCCGCGATTTGTCAGCCCAGTACTCTGCTTGAGTGCCGGGCTGTTGGCACAGCACCCTTGCTCCCTGGTGGTCCAGGTAGGACCCTTTCATTATTGCAGAGTTTGCAGCTAGGGCACTTCCCTTTAATTAAGGGAAGAGCCCCTCTAATGCAGTAGCGCTATGCAGCCCAGTGCGTAGCGCTGCGCCCCGCTCCTAACGCATCCACCCCACTACCGCCCGGTTATTTTGCGCTCCACTTCCTTTCGGGGGTGGTAACCCTAATTTCTCGCGAGAGGCGAGACTTCTGTTGCTGTTGCAATGTCTCGCACCCCGCGACTGGAACCGTCCCCAAACGGGGCGGTATGCAATTATATCCCTAAATGTTTTAATGTTAATAATCTTATTTGTTGTTTTAAGCAGTTGCTAAGTGTTAATTATTTTTGAATGGGGAGCTACCCATGGGGCTCATTAAGAATCATGCAATGTAAGCTAATTCCATGTGAATATAATTGTTTATGTGGCACTGATGTATTTCTACATAAGAACAGAAGAAATTGGAGCAGGAGTAAGCCATTTGGCCGACTCCTGCCCCGCCATTTAATAAGATCATGGCTGATCTGATCTTTGGTGGCAAAAACAGGAAGACAGAATATTATCTGAATGGTGACAAATTAGGAAAATGGGAGGTGCAACGAGACCTGGGTGTCATGGTACATCAGTCATTGAAGTTTGGCATGCAGGTGCAGCAGGCGGTGAAGAAGGCAAATGGCATGTTGGCCTTCATAGCGAGAGGATTTGAGTATAGGAACAGGGAGGTCTTACTGCAGTTGCACAGAGCCTTGGTCAGGCCACACCTGGAATATTGTGTTCAGTTTTGGTCCCCTAATCTGAGGAAGGACGTTCTTGCTATTGAGGGATTCCAGCAAAGGTTCACCAGATTGATTTCCGGGATGGCAGGACTGACATATGAAGAGAGACTGGATCAACTGGGCTTGTAGCCTCTGGAGTTTAAAAGAATGAGAGGGGATCTCATAGAAACATATAAAATTCTGACAGGATTGGACAGGTTAGAGGCAGGAAGAATATTCCCGTTGCTGGGGAGTTCCAGAACCAGGGGTCACAGTCTAAGAATGAGGGGTAAGCCATTTAGGACCGAGATGAGGAGAAACTTCTTCACTCATGGAATGATTAATCTGTGGAATTCTCTACCGCAGAAAGTTGTTGAGGCCAGTTCGTTAGATATATTCAAAAGGGAGTTAGGTATGGCCCTTACGGCCAAATGGATCAAGGGGTATGGAGAGAAAGCAGGAAAGGGGTACTGAGGTTGAATGATCAGCCATGATCTTATTGAATGGTGGTGCAGGCTCAAAGGGCCGAATGGCCTGCTCCTGCACCTAATTTCTATGTTTCTATATTTCTATCTTGGCCTCAACTCCACTTCCCTGCCCACTCCCCATAACCCTTGACTCCCTTATCATTCAAAAATCTGTCTATCTCCACCTTAAATATATTCAATGATCCAGCCTCCACAGCTCTCAGGGGTAGAGAATTCCAAAGATTCATGCCCTCAGAGAAGAAATTCCTCCTCATCTCCGTTTTAAATGCGCGTCCCCTTATTCTGAAACTATGCCCCCTAGTTCTAGATTTCCCCACAAGGGGAAACATCCTCTCCATCTACTCTGTCAAGCCTCCTCAGAATTTTATATGTTTCAATAAGATCGCCTCATTCTTCTAAACTCCAATGAGTATAGGCCCAACCTGCTCAACCTTTCTTCATAAGACAACCCCTTCATCTCAGGAATGAACCTAGTGAACCTTCTCTGAACTGCCTCCAATGCAAGTATAACCATCCTTAAATAAGGAGACCAAAACTGTATGCAGTACTCCAGGTGTGGTTTCACCATGTGATTGAATACTGCAAAGTTCCTCACCCCAGACTATATATATCATAGTTTAGTCACCATCTCACCGCTATGATTGTTGCAACTCTCCACTGGGAACCATCCAGTAAGATCACTCGTAAAGTCCTTAAAGACTTTTGGTGGCTTAAACTTTGCCACATGGTCATGTGTTTAGAATGTGAGCATCAGATGTCTATTCACTGAACCTGCTGGATTTTTTGGCTGCCAATGCCCAAATTGTGCCCCAGATTGGGACATTAGCGGCACTGAAATCAACACCACTGCAGTTTCTGAATAGTGGTGAATCCCAAAGCTCTATCTATGCCCTCAGGTCCACTAGAAGCGTGGTTTACAGTGGAATAGAAACTGTCCGACACAATCTCATGCAAAGTTGAGGTATGTGTTGGCTTTACTGCAGTGTTACTACCAGACACATGTGGCGAATTGGGAAAGCCGATGCAGTTAATTGCATTTCTGATTAGCAACTAAAAAATGACAAACAGACACCGTCATTGAGTGTGTAATCTCAATACTCATATTCGTGTGGTATATGCATGTGTTCTGAGTGCTTTACTTCCTTGGTTACTGAATGGTGGTAGATGTTTGTTAAGTGAATATACATTGTGAAGTACTTTTACCTGTAAGTTGTTTTCTGCTAATAATGCGAGCGGCTAAAACATTGTCGCCGTTGCCATACCTGTGGCCAGTCAGCGATTTCCATTGAAACAACACTGCTTTAATGAAGAGTTTATATTTTTCTTACTTAAAGCATTAAATTCTTAGTGCTGACTAGAATCCTTGAAAGAAAATCTCCCACAGTGACCGTAATGGGGCAAGAGGGATCGCACCAGCGATACCAAGGCTCCCCTTCTATGAATAACAACATCAATAACAACTTTATATATATATATATATAATCCAACAATTTGAACTTGTAACCTCTCTTTTATCATTCCAAGGCCAAGTCGGGATGTTGAAATGACTGTACCTGCCAAGTTGAAGGTCGCTCAGCTCAGGGTTCTGAAGTCGGGCTCATCTTATAAATAGGCGAGCAGGATTTGCGGGTGATCAGTGGTGGAAGTTGTTTTCTCTTCTGAGTCAGAGGGTTGTGGGTTCAAGTCCCACTCCAGGGACTTGAGCATGAAAAATCTAGGCTGACACTCCAGTGCAGTACTGTGGGAGCGCTACACTGTCAGAGGTGCCGTCTATCGGATGAGACGTTGAACCTAGGTCCCGTCTGCTCTCTCAAGTGGATGTAAAAGATCAAAAGAACATAAGAATTAGGAACAGGAGTAGGCCATCTAGCCCCTCGAGCCTGCTCCGCCATTCAAAAACATCATGGCTGATCTGGCCGTGGACTCAGCTCCACTTACCCGCCTGCTCCCCATAACCCTTAATTCCCTTATTGGTTAAAAATGTATCTATCTGTGATTTGAATACATTCAATGAGCTAGCCTCAACTGCTTCCCTGGGCAGAGAATTCCACAGATTCACAACCCTCTGGGAGAAGAAATTCCTTCTCAACTCAGTTTTAAATTGCTCCCCCGTATTTTGAGGCTGTGCCCCCCTAGTTCAAGTCTCCCCGATTAGTGGAAACAACCTCTCTGCCTCTATCTTGTTTATCCCTTTCATTATTTTAAATGTTTCTATAAGATCACCCCTCATCCTTCTGAAATCCAACGAGTAAAGACCCAGTCTACTCAATCTATCATCATAAGGTAACCCCCTCATCTCCGGAATCAGCCTAGTGAATCATCTCTGTACCCCCTCCAAAGCTAGTATATCCTTCCTTAAGTAAGGTGATCAAAACTGCACGCAGTACTCCAGGTGCGGCCTCACCAATACCCTGTACAGTTGCAGCAGGACCTCCCTCCTTTTGTACTCTATCCCTCTTGCAATGAAGGCCAACATTCCATTCGCCTTCCTGATTACCTGCTGCACCTGCAAACTAACTTTTTGGGATTCATGCACAAGGACCCCCAGGTCCCTCTGCACCGCAGCATGTTGTAATTTCTCCCCATTCAAATAATATTTCCTTTTACTGTTTTTTTTCCCCAAGGTGGATGACCTCACATTTTCCGACATTGTATTCCATCTGCCAAATCTTAGCCCATTCGCTTAACCTATCTAAATCTCTTTGCAGCCTCTCTGTGTCCTCCACTTCCCCACTAATCTTTGTGTCATCTGCAAATTTTGTTACACTACACTCTGTCCCCTCCTCCAGGTCATCTATGTATATTGTAAACAGTTGTGGTCCCAGCACCGATCCCTGTGGCACACCACTAACCACTGATTTCCAACCTGAAAAGGACCCATTTATCCCGACTCTCTGCTTTCTGTTAGCCAGCCAATTCTCTATCCATGCTAATACATTTCCGCTGACTCCGCGTACCTTTATCTGCAGTAACCTTTTGTGTGGCACCTTATCGAATGCCTTTTGGAAATCTAAATACACCACATCCATCGGTACACCTCTATCCACCATGCTTGTTATATCCTCAAAGAATTCCAGTAAATTAGTTAAACATGATTTCCCCTTCATGAATCCATGTTGCGTCTGCTTGATTGCACTATTCCTATCTAGATGTCCCGCTATTTCTTCCTTAATGATAGCTTCAAGCATTTTCCCCACTACAGATGTTAAACTAATCGGCCTATAGTTACCTGCCTTTTGTTTGCCCCCTTTTTTAAACAAAGGCGTTACATTAGCTGCTTTCCAATCCACTGGTACCTCCCCAGAGTCCAGAGAATTTTGGTAGATTATAACAAATGCATCTGCTATAACATCCGCCATCTCTTTTAATATCCTGGGATGCATTTCATCAGGACCAGGGGACTTGTCTACCTTGAGTCCCATTAGCCTGTCCAGTACTACCTCCCTAGTGATAGTGATTGTCTCAAGGTCCTCCCTTCCCACATTCCCGTGACCAGCAATTTTTGGCATGGTTTTTGTGTCTTCCACTGTGAAGACTGAAGCAAAATAATTGTTTAAGGTCTCAGCCATTTCCACATCTCCCATTACTAAATCCCCCTTCTAATCTTCTAAAGGACCAACATTTACTTTAGTCACTCTTTTCCTTTTTATATAGCGGTAAAAGCTTTTACTATCTGTTTTTATGTTTTGCGCAAGTTTACTTTCGTAATCTATCTTTCCTTTCTTTATTGCTTTCTTAGTCATCCCAAGGCACTAGTTCAAAAACACAAAAAGTGAGTATGCAGATCCAGCAAGTAATCAGGAAGGCAAATGGAATGTTGGCCTTTATTGCAAGGGGAATAGAGTATAAAAGCAGAGAAGTTCTGCTACAACTTGAAGTACTGCATACAGTTTTGGTCTCCTTATTTAAGGAGAGTTATACTTGCATTGGAGGCAGTTCAGGGAAGGTTCACTAAGTTGATTCTGGAGATGAGGGGGTTGACTTATGAAGATAGGTTGAGTAGATTGGAGTTTAGAAGAATGAGAGGTGATCTTATCGAAACATATAAGATAATGGGCCCAAGTGCGGATTGCAAAAGTTTCTATAGGTATGTAAAGAGAAAAAGGTTGGTGAAGACAAACGTAGGTCCCCTGCAGTCAGAATCAGGGGAAGTCATAACGGGGAACAAAGAAATGGCGGATCAATTGAACAAGTACTTTGGTTCGGTATTCACTAAGGAGGATACAAACAACCTTCCGGATATAAAAGGGGTCAGAGGGTCTAGTAAGGAAGAGGAACTGAGGGAAATCTTTATTAGTCGGGAAATTGTGTTGGGGAAATTGATGGGATTGAAGGCCGATAAATCCCCAGGGCCTGATGGACTGCATCCTAGAGTACTTAAGGAGGTGGCCTTGGAAATAGCGGATGCATTGACAGTCATTTTCCAACATTCCATTGACTCTGGATCAGTTCCTATGGAGTGGAGGGTAGCCAATGTAACCCCACTTTTTAAAAAAGGAGGGAGAGAGAAAACAGGGAATTATAGACCGGTCAGCCTGACCTCAGTAGTGGGTAAAATGATGGAATCAATTATTAAGGATGTCATAGCAGTGCATCTGGAAAATGGTGACATGATAGGTCCAAGTCAGCATGGATTTGTGAAAGGGAAATCATGCTTGACAAATCTTCTGGAATTTTTTGAGGATGTTTCCAGTAAAGTGGACAAAGGAGAACCAGTTGATGTGGTATATTTGGACTTTCAGAAGGCTTTCGACAAGGTCCCACACAAGAGATTAATGTGCAAAGTTAAAGCACATGGGATTGGGGGTAGTGTGCTGACGTGGATTGAGAACTGGTTGTCAGACAGGAAGCAAAGAGTAGGAGTAAACGGGTACTTTTCAGAATGGCAGGCAGTGACTAGTGGAGTGCCGCAAGGTTCTGTGCTGGGGCCCCAGCTGTTTACATTGTACATTAATGATTTAGACGAGGGGATTAAATGCAGTATCTCCAAATTTGCGGATGATACTAAGTTGGGTGGCAGTGTGAGCTGCGAGGAGGATGCTATTAGGCTGCAGAGTGACTTGGATAGGTTAGGTGAGTGGGCAAATGCATGGCAGATGAAGTATAATGTGGATAAATGTGAGGTAATCCACTTTGGTGGTAAAAACAGAGAGACAGACTATTATCTGAATGGTGACAGATTAGGAAAAGGGAAGGTGCAACGAGACCTGGGTGTCATGGTACATCAGTCATTGAAGGTTGGCATGCAGGTACAGCAGGCGGTTAAGAAAGCAAATGGCATGTTGGCCTTCATAGCGAGGGGATTTGAATACAGGGGCAGGGAGGTGTTGCTACAGTTGTACAGGGCCTTGGTGAGGCCACACCTGGAGTATTGTGTACAGTTTTGGTCTCCTAACTTGAGGAAGGACATTCTTGCTATTGAGGGAGTGCAGCGAAGGTTCACCAGACTGATTCCCGGGATGGCGGGACTGACCTATCAAGAAAGATTGGATCAATTGGGCTTGTATTCACTGGAGTTCAGAAGAATGAGAGGGGACCTCATAGAAACGTTTAAAATTCTGACGGGTTTAGACAGGTTAGATGCAGAAAGAATGTTCCCAATGTTGGGGAAGTCCAGAACCAGGGGTCACAGTCTGAGGATAAGGGGTAAGCCATTTAGGACCGAGATGAGGAGAAACTTCTTCACCCAGAGAGTGGTGAACCTGTGGAATTCTCTACCACAGAAAGTAGTTGAGGCCAATTCACTAAATATATTCAAAAGGGAGTTAGATGAAGTCCTTACTACTCGGGGGATCAAGGGTTATGGCGAGAAAGCAGGAAGGGGGTACTGAAGTTTCATGTTCAGCCATGAACTCATTGAATGGCGGTGCAGGCTAGAAGGGCTGAATGGCCTGCTCCTGCACCTATTTTCTATGTTTCTATGTTTCCCCAGGAGTTGCTCTTTTTTTTGGAGCAGCTAGATATTTTTGGAGTAACTTAAAAATTGCAATTCTCCCCATTTAAGTTGCTCCAATGTAAGTGAGTGAGTTAGGGTTTTTTTTAGTTCAGTTTTTTTTCAAAAGGGGGCGTTACCAGCCACTTACGCATGTTTTGGCCATTTAAGCAAGTTTAGCCAGCTAAAAGTCACTCCAAACTAACTTAGGCCAGAGTAAGTGTCCACTTTTGTACGCTCTGAAAAACCCTGCAGTGAGTTAAGAGAGGTGGGGAAGGGAAGTTAAAGGATTCTCCAAAGTGTTAAACACTTCACTTTTAACAATAAAGAACCATAGAAACCATAATAATTAATAAATAATAGTAAATGAAAAATAAATCAAGTAATAATTAATAAAGAGTCCTACCTTCCCGACTGGTGCATGCACCGGCAATGCCCTTCGGCCAGGGCTTGGTGCGGGAGCCTTGCAGCCAGCAGCAGTGTAGCCATTCTCCCGTGGTCCAGTGCTCCAGATCTCCTGTTCCCCAGTGCTCCAGTGCCTCTTCTCCGAGGGACTTCTCCAGGGACTTCACCGAGGGACTTCGCCGAGGGTCTTCACCGAGGGACTTCTCCAGGAACTTCTCGGAGGGACTTCTCCATGGACTTCTCCAGGAACTTCTCCGAGGGACTTCTCCATGGACTTCTCCAAGGACTTCACCGAGGGACTTCACCGAGGGACTTCACCGAGGAACTTCTCCATGGACTTCACCGAGGGACTTCTCCGAGGGACTTCTCCGAGGGACTTCACCGAGGGACTTCTCCGAGTTCATTCCGAAGTAGAAACGTTTACAGTGAAGCATTACTAAGTCTGGATAGTGAAATGCTTTTCAAAGCAAAATGCAACTCGCACCATTTAATTACTGTAGTCTTTTCTGATTGCTGTTAGTCTGGTCAGAGCAATCTGTGTATACTTGCTATGACTTTGGCCCCTCCCACACAGCCTGGGGGCGAGGAGCTACTGCACATGCGTGCACACTCTAGCGCGCATGTGCAGAGATCCTGGCACTGTTTTCAGCGGCGGGACCTAGCTCCACCCCCGAATCCAGTGGCCACGCTATGCCACCACTGAGGAGAGGCTGGGGAGTGGCCAAACTTGGCCCAAAGATTTTTGGAGCACTTCGAGGCAGACAAAAGCGGCGCACCTCTGGTGAGTGCGCCAGAAATCTGTACTGGCCAAATTTGAGCCCAATGAGGGGGCTTGACAAGATGGATGCAGGGAGGATATTTCCACTTGTAGGGGAAACTAAATCTAGGGGACATAGTCTCGGAATAAGGGGCCACCCATTTAAAACTGAGATGAGGAATTTCTTTTCTCAGAGGGTTGTAAATCTATGGAATTCTCTGCCCCAGAGAGCTGTGGAGGTTGGGTCATTGAATATATTTAAGGCGGCGATAGACAGATTTTTGAGCGATAAGGGAATAAAGGGTTATAGGGAGTAGGCAGGGAAGTGGAGCTGAGTCCATGACCAGATCAGCCATGATATTAAATGGCAGAGCAGGCTTGAGAGGCCAGGTGGCCTACTCCTGTTCCTATTTCTTATGTTCGTATGTTCTTATAAGAGTAGGGGAGTTATTTCTGGTGTCCTGGCCACAAAACAAAAACAGATTATCTGGTCATTATCACATTGCTGGTTGTGGGAGCTTGCTAATTGCCTGCCGCGTTTCCTACATTTCAACAGTGACTACACTCCAAAAGTACTTCATTGGCTGTAAAGTGCTTTGAGACATCCAGTGGTCGTGAAAGGCGCTATATAAATCCAAGTCTTCCATCCATCCGTCCGTCCATCCAGCCAGCCCAACAGGTTCATTGCCAGTGTTTATACTCCACACGAGCCTCCTCCCATTCCTCTTCATCTAACCCCATCAATGTACTAATGTGGTTATCTAGCTTTCCCTTGAATACATCTATGCTATTCGCCTCAAGTACACCCTGTAGTAGCGAATTTCACATTCTTGCCAAGTGTCAGGCCCCAAACTTGTGGGGGGGTGGGTGGGGGGGGGGGGTGTAAGTGCTTGTACTCAGTCTTTGAGCAGGGGCAGTAAAAATCAGTAACCATGCTCCAGTCACTAGAACATTCAAGAGGAAGGCCGCAGGATTTATGAGAGACAAGAAAATGAACTCCTCAATTCTGTTATGCATCAATATTACTGTATTGGCTCTTTCTTAAAAAATGTGTTCCTGGAATGTGGGCATCGCTGGCAAGGTCAGTATTTATTTCCCATCCCTAATTGCCCTTGAATAGGTGATGATGAGCCACTTTCTTGAATCGCTGCAGTCTGCGTGGTAAAGGTACTCCTATAGTGATGTTAGGGAATTCCAGGATTTTGACCCAGCGACGATGAAGGAACGGCGATATATTTCCAAGTCAGGAGTGTGTGTGACTTGGAGGAGATGGTGTCCCCATGCCCCTGCAGCCCTGTCCTTCTAGAATATTAATACAGTAGTAGGATCTAGTGGATTTGTCCAGCAGAACAATAATGACTATATCCCACTTATCATTATAACTGATTCCCCACATGCTGTTGTTCATAGATTAGTGGGAAAGCAGGTTGTGTAGAGGACACAGAGAGGCTGCAAAGAAATTTAGATAGGTTAAGCGAATGGGCTAAGGTTTGGCAGATGGAATACAATGTCGGAAAATGTGAGGTCATCCACCTTGGGAAAAAAAAACAGCAAAAGGGAATATTATTTGAATGGGGAGAAATTACAACATGCTGCAGTGCAGAGGGACCTGGGGGTCCTTGTGCATGAAACTCTTTTAGAGTCTACCTGCAAAACATAAACATTAAACTGTGCCACCCGACCTGGGTGACACACCAGACATTTACAGGGCCCTTTTTTTCCTTTTTTTTTTTTTTTTTTGTGTTTTTTGTGTTTTTTTTTTTTTTTTTTTTGGGCACTAAAATCACAATTTCTCCGGTGCCCCCTATAAAAGGGAAGGGGACACTAAAAGCACCGGCAATTAAAACAAATTAAACTTTAAAACGTAAAATCAAATTAAAATTTGGTTGCCGGGCGTGATGATGCACTCCAGTCCCTCCGGTGCCCACCTCTCGCGGAAGGCCGCGAGCGTACTGGTGGACACCGCGTGCTCCATCTCCAAGGACACCCTGGACCGGATGTAAGAGCGGAAGAGAGGCAGGCAGTCAGGTTGAACGACCCCCTCGACCGCCCGCTGCCTGGACCGGCTGATGGCACCCTTGGCCGTGCCCAGGAGCAGTCCTACGAGGAGGCCTTCGGACCTACCCGCTCCCCTCTGCACAGGGTGCCCAAAGATCAGGAGAGTGGGACTGAAGTGCAGCCAGAATTTCAGGAGCAGCCCCTTCAAATAATGGAACAGGGGCTGCAACCTCGTGCACTCAATAAAAACATGGAACACGGACTCCTCCGTGAAATTGCAGGCGGCCTGGGAGTCCGTGAACCGGCTTAAAAATTTGTTGCACAGCACTGCTCCGTGCACCACCCTCCAGGCCAAGTCCCCGATGAATAGTGGGAGGACCCCTGCGTAGAGTGCCCTCCATCGGGGACCCCCGCCTCCTCCGGACGGCAAGATGGTACGCCATGGCGTGTCCGGACGGCCGGCGAGGATGGCAAAGTTGAGGGTGTGCAGGAGCAGCCCGTACAGGAAACCCCTCCGCGCGGAACTGAAAGGCACGGAGGGGATTTCCCCGAGGCGGCTCAAGTTGTGAGGCGCCGGCCCCCGAGGGAGGTTCCGGGGTTTGGCGCCGATGAGGAATTCCGTCCGGACGGGGGTCAGTTCGGACGGGATCTCCCCACGTGCTTGAGCCTCCTCGATGCACCTAACTGAGTCAGGGCCCAGAGCTGTTTTTAGCGACTCGATGGCATCGGCCGCGTGGCGGACGTTGGCAGAGTTTAGGCGCCGCGCCAGCGTGTCTGGCGCCATCCAGCCCGCTCCTCCGCCATCGAGCAGGTCCCTGACCCTGGTCACCTCACCAGCCACAGCCCTCTCTTCCGACCGCCACATGAAACCTCGGCCGTGGAGGTACGGATTCCCGAGCAGCGGCTCCTGCAGGACGGCCGCCACTCCAGCCGGCGGAGAGCTGCGCTTGGTGGAGACTTTGTTCCAGACCCTGATGAGTTCCCTGTAAAAGACAGGCAGCTCCCGGAGGGCGGTCCTGGCACCCCCCAAGTTCACAAACAGGAGCTGTGTGTCATAATTGAGGTCGAGCTGCTGGCGGAAGAAATACCTCGCCAGATCACACCACCTAGGAGGGGGCTCGACGTAAAGGTATCTCTGCAGGGTCTGAAGACGGAAAGTCGCGAGCTGGGCGCTGACGCACACCAACGACTGTCCGCCCTCCTCAAGCGGGAGACTCAGGACCGCGGCAGAGACCCAGTGCTTCCTGTTGTTCCAGAAGAAGTCCACCAGCTTCTTCTGTATCTTGGCGACAAACGCAGGGGGAGGGGTCAAAGTGACCAGCCGGTACCACAACATTGCGGCCACCAGCTGGTTTATGACTAGCGCTCGACCCCTGTAGGACAGCACTCGGAGCAGTCCTGTCCAGCGCCCTAGGCGAGCGGCGACCTTGGCCTCCAGCTCCTGCCAGTTCGCCGGCCAGGCTCCCTCGTCGGGGCTAAGGTAGACTCCCAGATAGAGGAGATGGGTCGTGCTCCAGGCAAAAGGCCTGAGCTCCTCCGGCAGGGAGTCCACCCGCCACTGACCCACCAGGAGTCCGGAACATTTCTCCCAGTTGATCCTGGCGGAGGACGCGGCCGAGTAAATCTCCTGGCACTCACGCATCCTCCGCAGGTCAGCGGGATCCTCTATCGCGAGGAGCACGTCATCGGCGTAAGCCGAGAGGACGACCTCCACGCCCGGCCCTTGCAGAGCCAGTCCCGTCAACCTCGTCCGCAAGAGGCGCAGGAAAGGCTCCACGCAAACGGCGTATAACTGGCCGGACATGGGGCATCCCTGGCGCACCCCTCTCCTAAAGCGAAGGGGCGCCGTCAAGGACCCGTTAACCTTAATCAGACACTCCGCGGCGGCGTACAAAAGTCGGATCCGGGCGACGAAATGCGTCCCGAACCCGAAAGCGCGCAGAGTTCCGAGCAGATAGTCGTGATCCACCCTGTCGAACGCCTTCTCTTGGTCGAGGGATAGGAAGGCGACCGACAGACCAGCCTCCTGGGAACAATGGATGAGGTCCCGGACCAGATGGATGTTATCGTGGATTGTCCGGCCCGGGACCGTGTAGGACTGGTCGGGGTGGATCATGTGGTCCAGCACGGCACCAAGGCGAGCAGACATCGCCCTGGCGAAGATTTTGTAGTCCGTGCTGAGGAGGGAGACCGGGCGCCAGTTCTTAAGGAGGCGGAGATCGCCCTTCTTAGGCAGCAGGACGATGACTGCCCTGCGCCAAGAGAGGGGCATCTCCCCGGTCGCCAGACTTTCCCCCAGGACCCGCGCGTAGTCGCCCCCCAGGACGTCCCAGAACGCCCTGTGGAACTCCACGGTCAGCCCGTCCAGCCCCGGGGATTTCCCCCTCGAGAGCCGGGCGAGGGCACCGGTCAGCTCCGCCAGGCTTAGAGGAGCTTCCAGATTTTCGGCGCCCTCCGGGCTGACCTTCGGCAGGTCCTCCCACAAAACTCTACGCGCTTCCTCGCTGGACGGATCCGGAGAGAACAGAGCCCCGTAATATTCACGGACCCTGTTGTTGACGCCCTCCGGATCCGAGACGAGAGAGCCGTCGTCGGCCAGCAGCGTCAAGAGCTGCTTACGGACACTCTGCCTTTTTTCCAGCGAGTAGAAGAAGGGGGAGCCGCGGTCCAGATCCCGCAGGAACCGGATCCGCGACCTCACGAACGCGCCTCGGGACCCGACGAGCTGCAGGTCCTTCAGCGCGGCCTTCTTCGCTTCGTACACCGTCCGCAGGGCCGGGTCCTGGACGACTTGACCGAGACGGGCTTCCAGGTCGAGCACCTCTTTTTCTAGGCGCCCGACTCTGGCCGCCCGCCTCTTGGTCGACCCCCTCGCGTACTCTTGACAGAAGACGCGGACGTGAGCCTTGCCCACGTCCCACCATAGCCTCAAGGAGGGGAAGCCCCCCTGCTTCCTTCTCCAGTCGGACCAGAATCGACGGAACGAGTCCTGGAACCGCACGTCCTCCAGCAGCCGGTTGTTAAAGTGCCAGTACGCGGACCCCGTCCTCGCGCGGAGCGAAGCGAGCTCCGCCCACACCAGGTGGTGGTCCGAACACGGCACCGGCCGCATGGAGGCCGCCGGGACGCAGGAAACGTACGCCCGAGACACGTAAAGGCGGTCGACTCTAGACCATCCAACTCCAGGCCTCACCCAAGTAAAGGCGCTGGAGTCGGGGTGGAGATTTCGCCAGACGTCCACCAAGTCGAAGGACCCGACCAGGTCCCTCAACTTCTCCATCGCCGTCATGCACTGCGGGGCACCGGACCGGTCCCTCGCCTCGAGGGTGCAGTTAAAATCCCCCCCGAGGACAATGCAGTCGCCGACGTCGACGGAGCCAAGAAGAGCGGACACCTCTTCAAAGAAGCGCGTTTGCTGCGGGCCGGGATGAGGGGCGTACACGCTCACGAGATGGAGCGGCACGTCCCCCAGGCGAACCGTTACGTGCAGCAAGCGGCCTGGCACGGGCTCCTCGACCCCCAAGATCTCCGGCTGAAAATGCGGGCCCAGCAAGATGGCCACTCCACTAGAAATGGCGGTGAGGTGGCTCATGCGGACCTCTCCTTGCCATTCCAGGAGCCACGTGGCTTCGTCTCCCGGAACGGTGTGGGTTTCTTGCAGGAAGCACACCGCATATTTCCCCTCCCGCAGGAGCGAAAAATTGTCAAATCTACGGCGTGCCCCTCTGCCGCCGTTGATGTTGAGGCTGGCTATGGTTATCTTCATGGCAAAAGCATAGTGCAACCTCTACCTTAACCTATTGTGGGGGAGGGAGCGGAGTCTTTTGTTGAACTCCGCTCCTTCAGCAGCTCAGCGAGGAACTTTTTGAGCCGGCGCAGCTCAAGGCCTTGAGCCTTTAATAAGGGCCCGCCCGCGGCCATGGTTTTAGCGGCGGCGCAGACGGACGCGACGAGCAGCCCCGGCTCGGACCATCTTTCCAGGGCCAGACGGGATTGGTCGCGGCGACCCCGGCACTGGACCAAAAAGTCCCGGAGTTCCTCTGCGGGAATGAGGAGGGTCTCAGTGGCGGCCGCGAGCAGATCCACCGCCTCACTGGCGATGGACTCGAGATCTTCACCCGCGTCCTCCACCGAGTCCCCGTCCCCCTCCGGGAGGTCGCCGCTAGCAGCCGGCCCGTCGACCGCACGAGGTACGGCAAACGGCCCGGCCGCTCCATCTGGCCCTGGCTCTGCCCCGATCCCACCCCCAGGATCGTCGGCAGAGGAGTCCCCACTGGGCTCTTTTAAAATTGGTGCTGGGTCGGGAAGCGACAGCGGAAGGGGTTCCTCCTCCGCCCCAGGAGCCGGGGAACACGGAGAGACCTGGTTTAGAAAATTCTCCAGGTCCACCAAGTCCCTCAGCTCCAAAGTAGGGGGCGAGGGTTGTTGTTCTTCCCCCTCCCCGCCGCCTCCCCCCAGCCCAGCGTGTACGGATTCATTAAACTTTTCCATTTTTTCAGTTTCTACCGAGTCGAGCAAATCCCGGGGGAAGTTGGGTATTGGCTGGGCGGGCTCAGGTTCGGCCTTTTCGGCCCCGCCCGCCTCGGTCCCCGGGACGCTCGACCCGGCGGCTACGCATTCTTCCTCTGGCCCCACGCCCCCCACGACAGGCAGATCTTCCACGCCCTCCCCAGGAGGCAGCGGCTGGGCAGCCTCGACTGCCTCACCCTCCCCGGGGAAAGACTCCTCGCGCCTGCAGCGCAATTTGGGGGCGCTGGTGGGGGACGCGGGACACGCGGCGGGCACCGCCTCCTCCGCGGAGGGATGTTGTTCCCCCTCCGCCTCATTGGGGCGGTGCCTCTTTTTGTTCCTGGGGGCGCGCGGAGTCAGGGAGACCTCCATGTCTGCCGAGGCCTCCCGCTCCGCCCCCCCCTTTTCCTTTTCTTGCCCGCGCCCGGGCCCCTCTGTGGTGTTGTTCAAGGGCTCGGGCACGGGCTCGGGGCACCCCGCGCTTGCCGGTGACGGGGTTGGGCTGAGCGCGGTGGTCAAATCATCTGCCGCACTGAGGGGACCCGCCTCTTGATGTTTTGCCTTCTTCCGCGCCTTCTTTCCGGTCGGACGCTCTCCCTCCCCCCCGCCGGAGGCCCTGAAAACAAAGGCCTCCGACGATGCCCGCGCACCTACGGCTCCCGGCACGCGGACGCAACTAGGGGGAGGGGTGGCGGCGGCGCCAGCCTTGGCCGCCTTCGGTGGTTTGGCGGCCTTGGAGGCGGGGCAGTTCTTGCGAACGTGCCCCACCTCTCTGCAGGCATGGCACTGCACGCCGTCCGACGTCCAGAAGACGCGGTAGGCAGTCCCCTCGTGCACCACATTAAAAGACCCCTCCGTCGTCTCCTCCCGCGCCAGCCGGACAAAGAGCTGGCGGCGGAAGGAGAACACGTGGCGCAGGCTGCTCTCCCTGAGGCCGAGCGGTATGGGGTTGATCCCCGACCTTACCTCCCCCAGTTGGTGTAGGTGAGGGAGGAGGAGCCCAGCGGGAACAAAGGGCGGGACGTTCGATATGATGACCCTCTGCGCGGTGGCCTCGAGAGGGTCCACCGGCAGGAACGTCCCGCCCACCGTGAGCCCCTTTTCGAGGGCCAGGGACACCACCCGCTCCGACCCCAGGAAGAAAACAGCCTTCCCAGACATCTTGGAGGCTGCGACAATGGCCGAGGGGCCGACTACCCCAGCCATCGCCCGCACGCACTCCTCAATGCTCATTGTGGGGTGAGTGTAGCTCTTGACCCCGTGTTTCCTGGTTATAAGTGTAAAAGGTGGCAGGGCAGCGGGTGGCGCAGGAGGTGCCGTGGATGTGGACACCGCCTGCGCATACGTCCTTGCTGGCCCTGCCACCGGCGTGGATGGGGTCGCCATCACGGGGTCCCTTTAAGGGCTACACCCACCCCAAAGTCACAGGCCTTAATGGTCTATTAACTGAGCAGAGGAGCCCTTAACGAGGCACCTCTCCCCTCGTTGGCAATTGGGGAGAGGCCTTGCTCCCTCTGCTCAGTTGTCTCAATTGTTTTTTTTTTTAAAAATTAGGAAGAAAGGGCTCTCAGAGAGAGAGGGGAGAAACAGAGTAACAGAGAAGGAGAGAGGGGGGTGGGAAGGGGGGGACTGCGAGGGCAGGTCTCCCCTCGCAGCTGTGGGTGGGTGCAATCCCCAGATGGCAAAACACAAAGTCTTTGGGGTGGTCTTCAGGTGAGGGGAGAAGATGTCTTCACCTGGGGCAGCTAGAGCCACCAGGCACACACTCACAACGATGTTTCATAGGGTATTTAAGGAAAAAGAAATCTTCAGCCTGGTAGCTCCAGCTATCCCAGGCTAGGCAATTGGGGGGGGGGGGTTCAATTGTGGGGGGGGGGGCCTAGTTGTAAGCAAGGCCCCCACACACACTTTCCACACACACACACCCCCCGCGATGTTCCGGCCCTCAGTGGTCTTCTTTCCTCCCCCCACCGATTCAACAAAGTCTGTTTGGGAAATGCACCCACACCCACCTGTAGAAGATGTAGAGTCTCCCTCCTTCCACACTGGATGTTTGTTTTGGTCTTTCCCCCTCTCTCCAACTCCTTGCAGAATGGTAAAAGTTTTCTGTTCTCCTCCTCTCCCTCTAGGTGAAAGTTGGTGGTGAAGCCCCTTCCTTCCTTCTTTTCCTGGGCTGGTCTCAGGGCTCTCCAGGCAGGAGCAAAAGTTGATAGCAGCTCTCCTCACTGCTCACAGCTCCAACTGAGCAGGACACGCCTCCACTGCTCCACAATTGGTCCTTGTGCATGAAACTCTTTGGAGTTCACCTGCAAAACATAAAACATTAAACGGTGCCACCCGACATGGGTGACACTCCAGACATTTACAAGGCCCTTTTTTTTCCCCCCTTTTTTGTTTTTTTTTGTGTTTTTTCTTTTTTTTTTTCTTTTTTTTTTTGGGCACTAAAATCACAATTTTTCCCCAGTGCCCCCTATAAAAGGGAAGGGGACACTAAAAGCACCGGCAATTAAAACAAATTAACTTTAAAACGTAAAATCAAATTAAAATTTGGTTGCCGGGCGTGATGATGCACTCCAGTCCCTCCGGTGCCCACCTCTCGCGGAAGGCCGCGAGCGTACCGGTGGACACCGCGTGCTCCATCTCCAAGGACACCCTGGACCGGATGTAAGAGCGGAAGAGAGGCAGGCAGTCAGGTTGAACGACCCCCTCGACCGCCCGCTGCCTGGACCGGCTGATGGCACCCTTGGCCGTGCCCAGGAGCAGTCCTACGAGGAGGCCTTCGGACCTACCCGCTCCCCTCCGCACAGGGTGCCCAAAGATCAGGAGAGTGGGACTGAAGTGCAGCCAGAATTTCAGGAGCAGCCCCTTCAAATAGTGGAACAGGGGCTGCAACCTTGTGCATTCAATAAAAAACATGGAACACGGACTCCTCCAGACCGCAGAAATTGCAGGCGGCCTGGGAGCCCGTGAACCGGCTTAAAAATTTGTTGCACGGCACTGCTCCGTGCACCACCCTCCAGGCCAAGTCCCCGATGAATAGTGGGAGGACCCCTGCGTAGAGTGCCCTCCATCGGGGACCCCCGCCTCCTCCGGACGGCAAGATGGTACGCCATGGCGTGTCCGGACGGCCGGCGAGGATGGCAAAGTTGAGGGTGTGCAGGAGCAGCCCGTACAGGAAACCCCTCCGCGCGGAACTGAAAGGCACGGAGGGGATTTCCCCGAGGCGGCTCAAGTTGTGAGGCGCCGGCCCCCGAGGGAGGTTCCGGGGTTTGGCGCCGATGAGGAATTCCGTCCGGACGGGGGTCAGTTCGGACGGGATCTCCCCACGTGCTTGAGCCTCCTCGATACACCTAACGGAGTCAGGGCCCAGAGCTGTTTTTAGCGACTCGATGGCATCGGCCGCGTGGCGGACGTTGGCAGAATTTAGGCGCCGCGCCAGCGTGTGTGGCGCCATCCAGCCCGCTCCTCCGCCATCGAGCAGGTCCCTGACCCTGGTCACCTCACCAGCCACAGCCCTCTCTTCCGACCGCCACATAAAGCCTCGGCCGTGGAGGTACGGATTCCCGAGCAGCGGTTCCTGCAGGACGGCCGCCACTCCAGCCGGCGGAGAGCTGCGCTTGGTGGAGACTTTGTTCCAGACCCTGATGAGTTCCCTGTAAAAGACAGGCAGCTCCCGGAGGGCGGTCCTGGCACCCCCCAAGTTCACAAACAGGAGCTGTGTGTCATAATTGAGGTCGAGCTGCTGGCGGAAGAAATACCTCGCCAGAGCACACCACCTAGGAGGGGGCTCGACGTAAAGGTATCTCTGCAGGGTCTGAAGACGGAAAGTCGCGAGCTGGGCGCTGACGCACACCAACGACTGTCCGCCCTCCTCAAGCGGGAGACTCAGGACCGCGGCAGAGACCCAGTGCTTCCTGTTGTTCCAGAAGAAGTCCACCAGCTTCTTCTGTATCTTGGCGACAAACGCAGGGGGAGGGGTCAAAGTGACCAGCCGATACCACAACATTGCGGCCACCAGCTGGTTTATGACTAGCGCTCGACCCCTGTAGGACAGCACTCGGAGCAGTCCTGTCCAGCGCCCTAGGCGAGCGGCGACCTTGGCCTCCAGCTCCTGCCAGTTCGCCGGCCAGGCTCCCTCGTCGGGGCTAAGGTAGACTCCCAGATAGAGGAGATGGGTCGTGCTCCAGGCAAAAGGCCTGAGCTCCTCCGGCAGGGAGTCCACCCGCCACTGACCCACCAGGAGTCCGGAACATTTCTCCCAGTTGATCCTGGCGGAGGACGCGGCCGAGTAAATCTCCTGGCACTCACGCATCCTCCGCAGGTCAGCGGGATCCTCTATCGCGAGGAGCACGTCATCGGCGTAAGCCGAGAGGACGACCTCCACGCCCGGCCCTTGCAGAGCCAGTCCCGTCAACCTCGTCCGCAAGAGACGCAGGAAAGGCTCCACGCAAACGGCGTATAACTGGCCGGACATGGGGCATCCCTGGCGCACCCCTCTCCTAAAGCGAAGGGGCGCCGTCAAGGACCCGTTAACCTTAATCAGACACTCCGCGGCGGCGTACAAAAGTCGGATCCGGGCGACGAAATGCGTCCCGAACCCGAAAGCGCGCAGAGTTCCGAGCAGATAGTCGTGATCCACCCTGTCGAACGCCTTCTCTTGGTCGAGGGATAGGAAGGCGACCGACAGACCAGCCTCCTGGGAACAATGGATGAGGTCCCGGACCAGATGGATGTTATCGTGGATTGTCCGGCCCGGGACCGTGTAGGACTGGTCGGGGTGGATCATGTGGTCCAGCACGGCACCAAGGCGAGCAGACATCGCCCTGGCGAAGATTTTGTAGTCCGTGCTGAGGAGGGAGACCGGGCGCCAGTTCTTAAGGAGGCGGAGATCGCCCTTCTTAGGCAGCAGGACGATGACTGCCCTGCGCCAAGAGAGGGGCATCTCCCCGGTCGCCAGACTTTCCCCCAGGACCCGCGCGTAGTCGCCCCCCAGGACGTCCCAGAACGCCCTGTGGAACTCCACGGTCAGCCCGTCCAGCCCCGGGGATTTTCCCCTCGAGAGCCGGGCGAGGGCACCGGTCAGCTCCGCCAGGCTTAGAGGAGCTTCCAGATTTTCGGCGCCCTCCGGGCTGACCTTCGGCAGGTCCTCCCACAAAACTCTACGCGCTTCCTCGCTGGACGGATCCGGAGAGAACAGAGCCCCGTAATATTCACGGACCCTGTTGTTGACGCCCTCCGGATCCGAGACGAGAGAGCCGTCGTCGGCCAGCAGCGTCAAGAGCTGCTTACGGACACTCTGCCTTTTTTCCAGCGAGTAGAAGAAGGGGGAGCCGCGGTCCAGATCCCGCAGGAACCGGATCCGCGACCTCACGAACGCGCCTCGGGACCCGACGAGCTGCAGGTCCTTCAGCGCGGCCTTCTTCGCTTCGTACACCGTCCGCAGGGCCGGGTCCTGGACGACTTGACCGAGACGGGCTTCCAGGTCGAGCACCTCTTTTTCTAGGCGCCCGACTCTGGCCGCCCGCCTCTTGGTCGACCCCCTCGCGTACTCTTGACAGAAGACGCGGACGTGAGCCTTGCCCACGTCCCACCATAGCCTCAAGGAGGGGAAGCCCCCCTGCTTCCTTCTCCAGTCGGACCAGAATCGACGGAACGAGTCCTGGAACCGCACGTCCTCCAGCAGCCGGTTGTTAAAGTGCCAGTACGCGGACCCCGTCCTCGCGCGGAGCGAAGCGAGCTCCGCCCACACCAGGTGGTGGTCCGAACACGGCACCGGCCGCATGGAGGCCGCCGGGACGCAGGAAACGTACGCCCGAGACACGTAAAGGCGGTCGACTCTAGACCATCCAACTCCAGGCCTCACCCAAGTAAAGGCGCTGGAGTCGGGGTGGAGATTTCGCCAGACGTCCACCAAGTCGAAGGACCCGACCAGGTCCCTCAACTTCTCCATCGCCGTCATGTACTGCGGGGCACCGGACCGGTCCCTCGCCTCGAGGGTGCAGTTAAAATCCCCCCCGAGGACAATGCAGTCGCCGACGTCGACGGAGCCAAGAAGAGCGGACACCTCTTCAAAGAAGCGCGTTTGCTGCGGGCCGGGATGAGGGGCGTACACGCTCACGAGATGGAGCGGCACGTCCCCCAGGCGAACCGTTACGTGCAGCAAGCGGCCTGGCACGGGCTCCTCGACCCCCAAGATCTCCGGCTGAAAATGCGGGCCCAGCAAGATGGCCACTCCACTAGAAATGGCGGTGAGGTGGCTCATGCGGACCTCTCCTTGCCATTCCAGGAGCCACGTGGCTTCGTCTCCCGGAACGGTGTGGGTTTCTTGCAGGAAGCACACCGCATATTTCCCCTCCCGCAGGAGCGAAAAATTGTCAAATCTACGGCGTGCCCCTCTGCCGCCGTTGATGTTGAGGCTGGCTATGGTTATCTTCATGGCAAAAGCATAGTGCAACCTCTACCTTAACCTATTGTGGGGGAGGGAGCGGAGTCTTTTGTTGAACTCCGCTCCTTCAGCAGCTCAGCGAGGAACTTTTTGAGCCGGCGCAGCTCAAGGCCTTGAGCCTTTAATAAGGGCCCGCCCGCGGCCATGGTTTTAGCGGCGGCGCAGACGGACGCGACGAGCAGCCCCGGCTCGGACCATCTTTCCAGGGCCAGACGGGATTGGTCGCGGCGACCCCGGCACTGGACCAAAAAGTCCCGGAGTTCCTCTGCGGGAATGAGGAGGGTCTCAGTGGCGGCCGCGAGCAGATCCACCGCCTCACTGGCGATGGACTCGAGATCTTCACCCGCGTCCTCCACCGAGTCCCCGTCCCCCTCCGGGAGGTCGCCGCTAGCAGCCGGCCCGTCGACCGCACGAGGTACGGCAAACGGCCCGGCCGCTCCATCTGGCCCTGGCTCTGCCCCGATCCCACCCCCAGGATCGTCGGCAGAGGAGTCCCCACTGGGCTCTTTTAAAATTGGTGCTGGGTCGGGAAGCGACAGCGGAAGGGGTTCCTCCTCCGCCCCAGGAGCCGGGGAACACGGAGAGACCTGGTTTAGAAAATTCTCCAGGTCCACCAAGTCCCTCAGCTCCAAAGTAGGGGGCGAGGGTTGTTGTTCTTCCCCCTCCCCGCCGCCTCCCCCCAGCCCAGCGTGTACGGATTCATTAAACTTTTCCATTTTTTCAGTTTCTACCGAGTCGAGCAAATCCCGGGGGAAGTTGGGTATTGGCTGGGCGGGCTCAGGTTCGGCCTTTTCGGCCCCGCCCGCCTCGGTCCCCGGGACGCTCGACCCGGCGGCTACGCATTCTTCCTCTGGCCCCACGCCCCCCACGACAGGCAGATCTTCCACGCCCTCCCCAGGAGGCAGCGGCTGGGCAGCCTCGACTGCCTCACCCTCCCCGGGGAAAGACTCCTCGCGCCTGCAGCGCAATTTGGGGGCGCTGGTGGGGGACGCGGGACACGCGGCGGGCACCGCCTCCTCCGCGGAGGGATGTTGTTCCCCCTCCGCCTCATTGGGGCGGTGCCTCTTTTTGTTCCTGGGGCCGCGCGGAGTCAGGGAGACCTCCATGTCTGCCGAGGCCTCCCGCTCCGCCCCCCCCTTTTCCTTTTCTTGCCCGCGCCCGGGCCCCTCTGTGGTGTTGTTCAAGGGCTCGGGCACGGGCTCGGGGCACCCCGCGCTCGCCGGTGACGGGGTTGGGCTGAGCGCGGTGGTCAAATCATCTGGCGCACTGAGGGGACCCGCCTCTTGATGTTTTGCCTTCTTCCGCGCCTTCTTTCCGGTCGGACGCTCTCCCTCCCCCCCGCCGGAGGCCCTGAAAACAAAGGCCTCCGACGATGCCCGCGCACCTACGGCTCCCGGCACGCGGACGCAACTAGGGGGAGGGGTGGCGGCGGCGCCAGCCTTGGCCGCCTTCGGTGGTTTGGCGGCCTTGGAGGCGGGGCAGTTCTTGCGAACGTGCCCCACCTCTCTGCAGGCATGGCACCGCACGCCGTCCGACGTCCAGAAGACGCGGTAGGCAGTCCCCTCGTGCACCACATTAAAAGACCCCTCCGTCGTCTCCTCCCGCGCCAGCCGGACAAAGAGCTGGCGGCGGAAGGAGAACACGTGGCGCAGGCTGCTCTCCCTGAGGCCGAGCGGTATGGGGTTGATCCCCGACCTTACCTCCCCCAGTTGGTGTAGGTGAGGGAGGAGGAGCCCAGCGGGAACAAAGGGCGGGACGTTCGATATGATGACCCTCTGCGCGGTGGCCTCGAGAGGGTCCACCGGCAGGAACGTCCCGCCCACCGTGAGCCCCTTTTCGAGGGCCAGGGACACCACCCGCTCCGACCCCAGGAAGAAAACAGCCTTCCCAGACATCTTGGAGGCTGCGACAATGGCCGAGGGGCCGACTACCCCAGCCATCGCCCGCACGCACTCCTCAATGCTCATTGTGGGGTGAGTGTAGCTCTTGACCCCGTGTTTCCTGGTTATAAGTGTAAAAGGTGGCAGGGCAGCGGGTGGCGCAGGAGGTGCCGTGGATGTGGACACCGCCTGCGCATACGTCCTTGCTGGCCCTGCCACCGGCGTGGATGGGGTCGCCATCACGGGGTCCCTTTAAGGGCTACACCCACCCCAAAGTCACAGGCCTTAATGGTCTATTAACTGAGCAGAGGAGCCCTTAACGAGGCACCTCTCCCCTCGTTGGCAATTGGGGAGAGGCCTTGCTCCCTCTGCTCAGTTGTCTCAATTGTTTTTTTTTTTAAAAATTAGGAAGAAAGGGCTCTCAGAGAGAGAGGGGAGAAACAGAGTAACAGAGAAGGAGAGAGGGGGGTGGGAAGGGGGGGACTGCGAGGGCAGGTCTCCCCTCGCAGCTGTGGGTGGGTGCAATCCCCAGATGGCAAAACACAAAGTCTTTGGGGTGGTCTTCAGGTGAGGGGAGAAGATGTCTTCACCTGGGGCAGCTAGAGCCACCAGGCACACACTCACAACGATGTTTCATAGGGTATTTAAGGAAAAAGAAATCTTCAGCCTGGTAGCTCCAGCTATCCCAGGCTAGGCAATTGGGGGGGGGGGGGGGTTCAATTGTGGGGGGGGGGGCCTAGTTGTAAGCAAGGCCCCCACACACACTTTCCACACACACACACCCCCCGCGATGTTCCGGCCCTCAGTGGTCTTCTTTCCTCCCCCCACCGATTCAACAAAGTCTGTTTGGGAAATGCACCCACACCCACCTGTAGAAGATGTAGAGTCTCCCTCCTTCCACACTGGATGTTTGTTTTGGTCTTTCCCCCTCTCTCCAACTCCTTGCAGAATGGTAAAAGTTTTCTGTTCTCCTCCTCTCCCTCTAGGTGAAAGTTGGTGGTGAAGCCCCTTCCTTCCTTCTTTTCCTGGGCTGGTCTCAGGGCTCTCCAGGCAGGAGCAAAAGTTGATAGCAGCTCTCCTCACTGCTCACAGCTCCAACTGAGCAGGACACGCCTCCACTGCTCCACAATTGGTCCTTGTGCATGAAACTCTTTTTGGAGTTCACCTGCAAAACATAAAACATTAAACGGTGCCACCCGACCTGGGTGACACTCCAGACATTTACAAGGCCCTTTTTTTTCCCCCCTTTTTTGTTTTTTTTTGTGTTTTTTCTTTTTTTTTTGTTTTTTTTTTTGGGCACTAAAATCACAATTTTTCCCCAGTGCCCCCTATAAAAGGGAAGGGGACACTAAAAGCACCGGCAATTAAAACAAATTAACTTTAAAACGTAAAATCAAATTAAAATTTGGTTGCCGGGCGTGATGATGCACTCCAGTCCCTCCGGTGCCCACCTCTCGCGGAAGGCCGCGAGCGTACCGGTGGACACCGCGTGCTCCATCTCCAAGGACACCCTGGACCGGATGTAAGAGCGGAAGAGAGGCAGGCAGTCAGGTTGAACGACCCCCTCGACCGCCCGCTGCCTGGACCGGCTGATGGCACCCTTGGCCGTGCCCAGGAGCAGTCCTACGAGGAGGCCTTCGGACCTACCCGCTCCCCTCCGCACAGGGTGCCCAAAGATCAGGAGAGTGGGACTGAAGTGCAGCCAGAATTTCAGGAGCAGCCCCTTCAAATAGTGGAACAGGGGCTGCAACCTTGTGCATTCAATAAAAAACATGGAACACGGACTCCTCCAGACCGCAGAAATTGCAGGCGGCCTGGGAGCCCGTGAACCGGCTTAAAAATTTGTTGCACGGCACTGCTCCGTGCACCACCCTCCAGGCCAAGTCCCCGATGAATAGTGGGAGGACCCCTGCGTAGAGTGCCCTCCATCGGGGACCCCCGCCTCCTCCGGACGGCAAGATGGTACGCCATGGCGTGTCCGGACGGCCGGCGAGGATGGCAAAGTTGAGGGTGTGCAGGAGCAGCCCGTACAGGAAACCCCTCCGCGCGGAACTGAAAGGCACGGAGGGGATTTCCCCGAGGCGGCTCAAGTTGTGAGGCGCCGGCCCCCGAGGGAGGTTCCGGGGTTTGGCGCCGATGAGGAATTCCGTCCGGACGGGGGTCAGTTCGGACGGGATCTCCCCACGTGCTTGAGCCTCCTCGATACACCTAACGGAGTCAGGGCCCAGAGCTGTTTTTAGCGACTCGATGGCATCGGCCGCGTGGCGGACGTTGGCAGAATTTAGGCGCCGTGCCAGCGTGTCTGGCGCCATCCAGCCCGCTCCTCCGCCATCGAGCAGGTCCCTGACCCTGGTCACCTCACCAGCCACAGCCCTCTCTTCCGACCGCCACATAAAGCCTCGGCCGTGGAGGTACGGATTCCCGAGCAGCGGTTCCTGCAGGACGGCCGCCACTCCAGCCGGCGGAGAGCTGCGCTTGGTGGAGACTTTGTTCCAGACCCTGATGAGTTCCCTGTAAAAGACAGGCAGCTCCCGGAGGGCGGTCCTGGCACCCCCCAAGTTCACAAACAGGAGCTGTGTGTCATAATTGAGGTCGAGCTGCTGGCGGAAGAAATACCTCGCCAGAGCACACCACCTAGGAGGGGGCTCGACGTAAAGGTATCTCTGCAGGGTCTGAAGACGGAAAGTCGCGAGCTGGGCGCTGACGCACACCAACGACTGTCCGCCCTCCTCAAGCGGGAGACTCAGGACCGCGGCAGAGACCCAGTGCTTCCTGTTGTTCCAGAAGAAGTCCACCAGCTTCTTCTGTATCTTGGCGACAAACGCAGGGGGAGGGGTCAAAGTGACCAGCCGGTACCACAACATTGCGGCCACCAGCTGGTTTATGACTAGCGCTCGACCCCTGTAGGACAGCACTCGGAGCAGTCCTGTCCAGCGCCCTAGGCGAGCGGCGACCTTGGCCTCCAGCTCCTGCCAGTTCGCCGGCCAGGCTCCCTCGTCGGGGCTAAGGTAGACTCCCAGATAGAGGAGATGGGTCGTGCTCCAGGCAAAAGGCCTGAGCTCCTCCGGCAGGGAGTCCACCCGCCACTGACCCACCAGGAGTCCGGAACATTTCTCCCAGTTGATCCTGGCGGAGGACGCGGCCGAGTAAATCTCCTGGCACTCACGCATCCTCCGCAGGTCAGCGGGATCCTCTATCGCGAGGAGCACGTCATCGGCGTAAGCCGAGAGGACGACCTCCACGCCCGGCCCTTGCAGAGCCAGTCCCGTCAACCTCGTCCGCAAGAGGCGCAGGAAAGGCTCCACGCAAACGGCGTATAACTGGCCGGACATGGGGCATCCCTGGCGCACCCCTCTCCTAAAGCGAAGGGGCGCCGTCAAGGACCCGTTAACCTTAATCAGACACTCCGCGGCGGCGTACAAAAGTCGGATCCGGGCGACGAAATGCGTCCCGAACCCGAAAGCGCGCAGAGTTCCGAGCAGATAGTCGTGATCCACCCTGTCGAACGCCTTCTCTTGGTCGAGGGATAGGAAGGCGACCGACAGACCAGCCTCCTGGGAACAATGGATGAGGTCCCGGACCAGATGGATGTTATCGTGGATTGTCCGGCCCGGGACCGTGTAGGACTGGTCGGGGTGGATCATGTGGTCCAGCACGGCACCAAGGCGAGCAGACATCGCCCTGGCGAAGATTTTGTAGTCCGTGCTGAGGAGGGAGACCGGGCGCCAGTTCTTAAGGAGGCGGAGATCGCCCTTCTTAGGCAGCAGGACGATGACTGCCCTGCGCCAAGAGAGGGGCATCTCCCCGGTCGCCAGACTTTCCCCCAGGACCCGCGCGTAGTCGCCCCCCAGGACGTCCCAGAACGCCCTGTGGAACTCCACGGTCAGCCCGTCCAGCCCCGGGGATTTTCCCCTCGAGAGCCGGGCGAGGGCACCGGTCAGCTCCGCCAGGCTTAGAGGAGCTTCCAGATTTTCGGCGCCCTCCGGGCTGACCTTCGGCAGGTCCTCCCACAAAACTCTACGCGCTTCCTCGCTGGACGGATCCGGAGAGAACAGAGCCCCGTAATATTCACGGACCCTGTTGTTGACGCCCTCCGGATCCGAGACGAGAGAGCCGTCGTCGGCCAGCAGCGTCAAGAGCTGCTTACGGACACTCTGCCTTTTTTCCAGCGAGTAGAAGAAGGGGGAGCCGCGGTCCAGATCCCGCAGGAACCGGATCCGCGACCTCACGAACGCGCCTCGGGACCCGACGAGCTGCAGGTCCTTCAGCGCGGCCTTCTTCGCTTCGTACACCGTCCGCAGGGCCGGGTCCTGGACGACTTGACCGAGACGGGCTTCCAGGTCGAGCACCTCTTTTTCTAGGCGCCCGACTCTGGCCGCCCGCCTCTTGGTCGACCCCCTCGCGTACTCTTGACAGAAGACGCGGACGTGAGCCTTGCCCACGTCCCACCATAGCCTCAAGGAGGGGAAGCCCCCCTGCTTCCTTCTCCAGTCGGACCAGAATCGACGGAACGAGTCCTGGAACCGCACGTCCTCCAGCAGCCGGTTGTTAAAGTGCCAGTACGCGGACCCCGTCCTCGCGCGGAGCGAAGCGAGCTCCGCCCACACCAGGTGGTGGTCCGAACACGGCACCGGCCGCATGGAGGCCGCCGGGACGCAGGAAACGTACGCCCGAGACACGTAAAGGCGGTCGACTCTAGACCATCCAACTCCAGGCCTCACCCAAGTAAAGGCGCTGGAGTCGGGGTGGAGATTTCGCCAGACGTCCACCAAGTCGAAGGACCCGACCAGGTCCCTCAACTTCTCCATCGCCGTCATGTACTGCGGGGCACCGGACCGGTCCCTCGCCTCGAGGGTGCAGTTAAAATCCCCCCCGAGGACAATGCAGTCGCCGACGTCGACGGAGCCAAGAAGAGCGGACACCTCTTCAAAGAAGCGCGTTTGCTGCGGGCCGGGATGAGGGGCGTACACGCTCACGAGATGGAGCGGCACGTCCCCCAGGCGAACCGTTACGTGCAGCAAGCGGCCTGGCACGGGCTCCTCGACCCCCAAGATCTCCGGCTGAAAATGCGGGCCCAGCAAGATGGCCACTCCACTAGAAATGGCGGTGAGGTGGCTCATGCGGACCTCTCCTTGCCATTCCAGGAGCCACGTGGCTTCGTCTCCCGGAACGGTGTGGGTTTCTTGCAGGAAGCACACCGCATATTTCCCCTCCCGCAGGAGCGAAAAATTGTCAAATCTACGGCGTGCCCCTCTGCCGCCGTTGATGTTGAGGCTGGCTATGGTTATCTTCATGGCAAAAGCATAGTGCAACCTCTACCTTAACCTATTGTGGGGGAGGGAGCGGAGTCTTTTGTTGAACTCCGCTCCTTCAGCAGCTCAGCGACGAACTTTTTGAGCCGGCGCAGCTCAAGGCCTTGAGCCTTTAATAAGGGCCCGCCCGCGGCCATGGTTTTAGCGGCGGCGCAGACGGACGCGACGAGCAGCCCCGGCTCGGACCATCTTTCCAGGGCCAGACGGGATTGGTCGCGGCGACCCCGGCACTGGACCAAAAAGTCCCGGAGTTCCTCTGCGGGAATGAGGAGGGTCTCAGTGGCGGCCGCGAGCAGATCCACCGCCTCACTGGCGATGGACTCGAGATCTTCACCCGCGTCCTCCACCGAGTCCCCGTCCCCCTCCGGGAGGTCGCCGCTAGCAGCCGGCCCGTCGACCGCACGAGGTACGGCAAACGGCCCGGCCGCTCCATCTGGCCCTGGCTCTGCCCCGATCCCACCCCCAGGATCGTCGGCAGAGGAGTCCCCACTGGGCTCTTTTAAAATTGGTGCTGGGTCGGGAAGCGACAGCGGAAGGGGTTCCTCCTCCGCCCCAGGAGCCGGGGAACACGGAGAGACCTGGTTTAGAAAATTCTCCAGGTCCACCAAGTCCCTCAGCTCCAAAGTAGGGGGCGAGGGTTGTTGTTCTTCCCCCTCCCCGCCGCCTCCCCCCAGCCCAGCGTGTACGGATTCATTAAACTTTTCCATTTTTTCAGTTTCTACCGAGTCGAGCAAATCCCGGGGGAAGTTGGGTATTGGCTGGGCGGGCTCAGGTTCGGCCTTTTCGGCCCCGCCCGCCTCGGTCCCCGGGACGCTCGACCCGGCGGCTACGCATTCTTCCTCTGGCCCCACGCCCCCCACGACAGGCAGATCTTCCACGCCCTCCCCAGGAGGCAGCGGCTGGGCAGCCTCGACTGCCTCACCCTCCCCGGGGAAAGACTCCTCGCGCCTGCAGCGCAATTTGGGGGCGCTGGTGGGGGACGCGGGACACGCGGCGGGCACCGCCTCCTCCGCGGAGGGATGTTGTTCCCCCTCCGCCTCATTGGGGCGGTGCCTCTTTTTGTTCCTGGGGGCGCGCGGAGTCAGGGAGACCTCCATGTCTGCCGAGGCCTCCCGCTCCGCCCCCCCCTTTTCCTTTTCTTGCCCGCGCCCGGGCCCCTCTGTGGTGTTGTTCAAGGGCTCGGGCACGGGCTCGGGGCACCCCGCGCTCGCCGGTGACGGGGTTGGGCTGAGCGCGGTGGTCAAATCATCTGGCGCACTGAGGGGACCCGCCTCTTGATGTTTTGCCTTCTTCCGCGCCTTCTTTCCGGTCGGACGCTCTCCCTCCCCCCCGCCGGAGGCCCTGAAAACAAAGGCCTCCGACGATGCCCGCGCACCTACGGCTCCCGGCACGCGGACGCAACTAGGGGGAGGGGTGGCGGCGGCGCCAGCCTTGGCCGCCTTCGGTGGTTTGGCGGCCTTGGAGGCGGGGCAGTTCTTGCGAACGTGCCCCACCTCTCTGCAGGCATGGCACCGCACGCCGTCCGACGTCCAGAAGACGCGGTAGGCAGTCCCCTCGTGCACCACATTAAAAGACCCCTCCGTCGTCTCCTCCCGCGCCAGCCGGACAAAGAGCTGGCGGCGGAAGGAGAACACGTGGCGCAGGCTGCTCTCCCTGAGGCCGAGCGGTATGGGGTTGATCCCCGACCTTACCTCCCCCAGTTGGTGTAGGTGAGGGAGGAGGAGCCCAGCGGGAACAAAGGGCGGGACGTTCGATATGATGACCCTCTGCGCGGTGGCCTCGAGAGGGTCCACCGGCAGGAACGTCCCGCCCACCGTGAGCCCCTTTTCGAGGGCCAGGGACACCACCCGCTCCGACCCCAGGAAGAAAACAGCCTTCCCAGACATCTTGGAGGCTGCGACAATGGCCGAGGGGCCGACTACCCCAGCCATCGCCCGCACGCACTCCTCAATGCTCATTGTGGGGTGAGTGTAGCTCTTGACCCCGTGTTTCCTGGTTATAAGTGTAAAAGGTGGCAGGGCAGCGGGTGGCGCAGGAGGTGCCGTGGATGTGGACACCGCCTGCGCATACGTCCTTGCTGGCCCTGCCACCGGCGTGGATGGGGTCGCCATCACGGGGTCCCTTTAAGGGCTACACCCACCCCAAAGTCACAGGCCTTAATGGTCTATTAACTGAGCAGAGGAGCCCTTAACGAGGCACCTCTCCCCTCGTTGGCAATTGGGGAGAGGCCTTGCTCCCTCTGCTCAGTTGTCTCAATTGTTTTTTTTTTTAAAAATTAGGAAGAAAGGGCTCTCAGAGAGAGAGGGGAGAAACAGAGTAACAGAGAAGGAGAGAGGGGGGTGGGAAGGGGGGGACTGCGAGGGCAGGTCTCCCCTCGCAGCTGTGGGTGGGTGCAATCCCCAGATGGCAAAACACAAAGTCTTTGGGGTGGTCTTCAGGTGAGGGGAGAAGATGTCTTCACCTGGGGCAGCTAGAGCCACCAGGCAC
>NC_091983.1:195490290-195591300 GCF_044704955.1 Pristiophorus japonicus
TCGGGTATGTGGCACCAAGCAGTACTTGGTCAAAATTGGTGAATAATCAGGAAGGTTCATGTGGATCAAATGTTGGTAGCGAGTGATGCAGCTCTGGTACCACAAGAAGATAATTATAAGCCGGACTTGGACAATGATCAGTCAGTTGGCAAGTCCAAGTACTTCAACAGACACAACTGTCACAACATCCATATCCCCACCGACGCAGATGCAGCCGACTGAAGGCAGTTTGTGGCTATGGGACAATCTCGCAGAGACTCTATCTTCCGGGGGGATGGGAGCGGGAGGAGGTGGAGTTGGGGTTCAGTTGAGAAGATCAACGAGGAAACATAAACCAACTAGACAGGAAATTGATAACTGGGAATATCAAGATCTTAGGAAGAAAGCTAACATGAGGACGGATGTAAGGGTTCCAAGGAAACTCAAGAGGACATAGGAAGATAGAGGTCAGGAATCCTGGGCTACACGACCTGTAAACAGAAATTCCCCAAGACGGTCTCTGGAGTCAAATAAAAATATAGAAAATGGGCAGCACCAGCCAACTGCAAAGAAATGGAGGTCAGAGCAGGAGGAAGCCATAAGCTTACAACAAGATACTCAGGCTCAGCAGTCGAATTTGTAAAATTGCAATCATGATAAGTAATCTTTTGAAATATTGTATAAATACCTTGCTTCCAAAAAAAGGGAAGCAGTGTAATGTATGCACCTGTATGTATGCTCACAGGTTTGTAGAGCTGTTGATGTCTGGAATTTCTATGGTCTCGAGGAGTCCGTGTTCCACGTTTATGTACAATGTGTGAGGTTGCAGCCCCTCTTCCAATATTTGGAGGGGCTGCTCCTCGATTTTTGGCTGCACTTCTGCTCCTGATCTTTGGGCACCCGTGCAGAGGGGAGCGGGCAGGTCGGAGTGCTTCCTCATAGGACTGCTCCTTGGCACGACCAAGAGGGCCATCAGCAGGTCCAGGGGGTCGTTCAGCTCGACTGCCTGTCTCTCTTCCGCGGTTACATCCGAGCCAGGGTGTCCCTGGAGCTGGAGCATGCGGTGTCCACCGGTACGCTCACGGCCTTCCGCGAGAGGTGGGTGCCGGAGGGACTGGAGTGCATCATCACCCCCGGCAACCAAATTTAAATGTCTAAATGTTAATTTGTTTAATTTGCCGATTTTAGTGCCCCCCCCCTTTTTAGCCAGGGGGCACTTGTATAATTTGTGTTTTTACTGCCCTAAAAAAAAAGGGGGGCACTTGAAAAGTTTTTGGAGTGTGCCCCCCCCCCCCCTTTAATCAGGGGGCACTTGATTATTTGTTATACAACAAAATAGTTGTAGAGTTGTTGAGTTGGGAGTGGCTTAGCCAGTCACGTGATGTTCACAAGATTCAATAAAACCCCAGCCAGTTGCAATTTCTATGGTGTAGAGGAGTCCATGTTCCACGGTTATGTACAATGTGTGAGGTTGCAGCCTCTCTTCCAGTATTTGAAGGGGCTGCTCCTCGATTTTTGGTTGCACTTCAGTCCCATGCTCCTGATCTTTGGGCACTTGTGCAGAGGGGAGCAGGCAGGTTGGAAGGCTTCCTTGTAGGACTGCTCCTGGACCTGGCCAAGGTGGCCATTAACGGGTCCAGGCAGAGGGCGGTCAACAGGGTCATTCAGCCCGACTCTCTTCTGCGCTAGGGTGTCCCTGGAGATGGAGCACGCGGTGTCTACCAGTATACTTGCGGCCTTCCACAAGAGGTGGACACCGGGGAGACTGGAGTGCATCATCGCCCCCAGCAACCAAATTTTGATTTTGGTTTAATTTCGCTGTAAAGTTTTATTTGTTAATTTGGCTGTTCTTGTGTCCCTTTAATAAGGGGGCACTCGGCTTTAAATTCTATTCAAAATAGTTGTAGAGCTGTTGAGTTGGGAGTGGCTTAGCCAGTCACGTGATGTTCACAAGATTCAATAAAACCCCAGCCAGTTGGATCCAGGGGATCGACGATGAGGCATGTGGTTGTAAGCCTGGTGAATGAACTGATAAACTGTAGTGCAATTGTTAAACCTTTGCTAATAAGCCAACTAGTTCTTAATAGCAATGTATTGCTATGAATTCTTAAGCAAAGAACCCATGAAGCAAATACATTACACACATGAAAGTAATGTTTTTTGTAAATGTACTTTGGCTTCTTCTGGCCACTTTATCACCATGGTAAAGCAATCAGGATGGGTCTCCCAAGTCCATGAGTTAAAAGGGTTGCGGTACTGATGATGTCATTGGGCCTGCGTTTTAGATCTAAATTAGATCCACACCTGCCTGCAGCACGAGCACACAAGAACACAAGAAATAGGAGCAGGAGTAGGCCATTTGACCCCTCAAGCCTGGTGAGGTGGTGGTGAGAATGCATACTGAAAATGGATATTGAATGTATACAGACATTGAAGTTGAGAACGTGGGAATTGTATAGGGACAGTATAAGCTAACAAAGAATTCATGGAGGAATAGCCATGAAAATCTCAGTCTCGAGACTGCAAATGTTACAATACTGACACAGCTTGCAAAAAAAACTTCAAGGTCTTATTAGATCAGACTACTAACCTGAAACATTAACAGAAGGAGAATAATGGGTCTTTGTGTAAAAACAGACCATACTAAGGTCGGCTTATGAGTGGACAAAGGGAAAGAGGGATCAAAGGGGATAGGCTGAACTAGGATGTCACTCTAATTGTATCTTGTTATCTTTGACCGAAAATGTATAACCGTCGTGCCTTTACAATGTAACGTCACTTTGTCCGTAGGAAGTGGGTGCGATCTATCAGAAAGCATTCCTTCTGTCTGATAAAGTCCCCGGCCGGTGCTTTGAAATAAAAGCTTGCTTTGTTAAAAGCAGAAACGGTGTTCGACTCAGTGATTTCGCTGAACCAGATTGAGAGAAAAGAATCCACATTTTACAGTGGCAGAGATTTGCAGCCTGCTGGAAAAAAACCTGCACAGCAGTTGGATCTGGTGGTCATGCTTTACCAGTGGCTGTCAAAGTCACCACCACCCTCAACTTTTTTCCCCCTGAATATTCCAGGGCTCATCCGGAGACATTTACAGGATCTCAGAGTCAGTTGCACACAAATGCTTAAGTCAGGTGACTGATTGCTTCTTTGCCAGGGTCAGCAATTATATCAACTTCACCTGCCACAGGGCGAAAGCATCGTGGCAGCAACGTGGGAATCCTGCGTACACCTGCATAAAAATCTTTTTGTGGTTGCGCACCAGCTGCACATTGATGGAGTGAAAGCCCTTGCGGTTCACGAACACTCCCGGGTGATCTAGAGTGGCTTAATTGCCACATGAGGCACAGGAGCAATACAATGAATGCCATATGATCACCAAATGTGTCAGTGAACACGCCATCAGCATGCTCTTCAGGTGCCTGGACAAGAACGAGCGGGCACTCGGGTTTGCGGCTCTGGCTGGCTTCCCACAGGTGCAGGCGTCATCGACTACACGTACGTGGCAATTAAGGCCAAAAGGGGCTAATAAGAGTGAGGCACTTAAAGTAATAAATATCATTTTTGAAAAAGTACTTGAGAAACTAATGGGACTAAAAGACGACAAATCCCCTGGACATAGGGTTCTAAAATAGGTGGCTGATACTGGATGCATTGGTTGTGATCTTCTAAATTCCCTAGATTCTAGAACGGTCCCAGCGGGTTGGAAGGTAGCAAATGTAACACTGCTACAATTCGAGTATAGGACAGGGAGGTCTTACTACAGTTGTACAGGTCCTTGGTAAGGCCACACCTTGAATATTGTGTACAGTTTTGGTCTCCTAATCTGAGAAAGGACATTCTTGCTATTGAGGGAGTGCAGCGAAGGTTCACCAGACTGATTCCCAGGATGACATGACTGACAAATGAAGAAAGACTGGATCGATTAGGCTTGTATTCAATGGAATTTAGAAGAATGAGAGGGGATCTCATAGAAACATATAACATTCTGACGAGATTGGACAGGTTAGATGCAGGAAGAATGTTCCCGATGTTGGGGAAGTCCAGAACCAGGGGGTCACAGTCTAAGGATAAGGGGTAAGCCATTTAGGACCGAGACAAGGAGAAACGTCTTCACTCAGAAAGTTGTGGGCATTTGGAATTCTCTACCACAGAAAGTTGTTGGGGCCAGTTCGTTAGATATATTCAAAAAGGAGTTAGATGTGGCCCTCACGGCTAAAGGGAACAATTGGTATGGAGAGAAAGCAGGAATGGGGTACTGAAATGCATGATCAGCCATGATCATATTGAATGGTGGTGCAGGCTCGAAGGGCTGAATGGCCTACTCCTGCACCTATTTTCTATGTTTACTCAAGGAAGGAGGGAGAGAGAAAACTGGAAACTCCAGGCCAGTTAGCCTGACATCAGTTGTCAGGAAAATGCAGGAAATCATTGTTAAGGAAGTGATAACAGGGCACTTAGAAAATCATATGATTAGGCAGAGTCAAAATGGCTTTATGAAAAGGAAATCATGTTTAACAAATTTATTAGTTATTTGAGGATGTCACTAGCAGGGTAGATAAATGGGAACCAGTGGATGTCGTATATTTGGATTTGAAAAAGGCATTCGATACAGTGACACATTAAAGGTTGTCACGCTAGATAGGGCTCATGGAGTTTGGGGTAATATTTTAGCATGGATTGAGGATTGGTTACAAAAGAACATAAGAAATAGGAGCAGGAGATTTGGCCCCTCGAGCCTGCTCCGCCATTCAATAGGATCATGGCTGATCTGATCTTGGCATCAACTCCACTTCCCTGCCCTCTCCCCATAACCCTTGACTCCCTTATCGTTCAAAAATCTGTCTATCTCCACCTTAAAAATAATCAATGACCCAGCCTCCACAGCTCCCTGGTGTAGAGAATTCCAAAATTTACGATTTTGTAAAAATATTTTGCAATCTCTCTCCATTTAAATAATAATTTGCTTTTTTATTTTTCCTACCAAAATGGATAACATCTTCCCACATTATACTCCATCTGCCAAATTTTTGCCCACTCATCTAACCTATCTATATCCCTTTGCAGATTCTTTGTCCTTTTCTCAACTTGCTTTCCCACCTATCTTTGTATCATCAGCAAATTTGGCTACATTACACTCGGTCCCTTCACTAAGTCATTAATATACATTGGAAATAGTTGAGGCTCCAGCACTGATCCCTGTGGCACTCCACTAGTTAGTTTGCCAACCTGTTTGCCGTTTATCCCAACTCTCTGCTTTCTGTTAGTTGGCCAATCCTCTATCCATGCTAATATATTATCCCCAACCCCATGAACTTTTATCTTGTGCAGTAACCTTTTATGTGGCACTTTATCGAATGCCTTCTGGAAATCCAAATACACTACATCGACTGGTTCACCCTTATCTACTCTATAGTTAATGGACAGAAAACGGAGTAGGGATAAACGGGTCATTTTCAGATCGGCAGGGTGTAACGAGTGGGGTGCCGCAAGGATCAATGCTTGGACTTCAGCAATTTACAATCAATATTAATGTTAGATGAAGGGAGCCAGTACAATGTATCCACGTTTGCTGATGATCCAAAGCTAGCTGGGAAATAAGCTGTGAGGAGGACACAAAGGGGGTTTGCCGCTTTTTCAGAGACCCATTAGCGCCTCCGGGGGTTTGGTGAAGCTACCGGCTCCCGCAAAATTGCCTGGGAGTTTGCGGAGACCTTGTCACGGGAGCACTGTGCCCCACGGGTCGCACCCCAGGCCACCGCACAACCGCCGATGACATCATCGCTGTGCACTGCGACCCTCAGCGCCGCGCGCTGACCCCTTTCTGCCCCACGATACAGGCAGACATCCGCTCGCGGGGCGGAAGTTAAAGGGGACATTGCCAGTGCCCCATTTTTTGACAATCTCGGGTCGGGCCACCATCATGCAGCCTGGCAGAAGCCTTGCAGAGTGAATAGTGGCCCTCCGCTTTAATTGAAGGATAGGGGTGTTGAAGCGCGTCAGCGCTACGTGGAGAATCCGCATTGCGCTGAACAACTCTCTCCGTTAGCGCTGCTGGAACCGCCCCTAAAGGAAGTAGAGCACGCGAGATTGCATTCTACTTCCTTTGAGGGGTGGTAAGCACAATGTAGAAGCTGGGGCGGGAATTCCCCGCCGGCGCAGTAAATCCCGCCCTGAGCAGGTTACCGCCCCCAATTGGGGCGCAGGGCCCCCAGAAAGCAGGCAGAGAGATATTGACCTGTTAAATGAGTGGGCAAAAGGGTGGCAATTGGAATATAATGCGAGGAAATGTGAGCTTATTCACTTTGGTAGGAAGAATAGAAAAGCAGAATATTTTTTAAATGATGAGAAGCTATTAAATGTTGGTGTTCAGGTGTCCTCGAACAGGAAGCACTTAAAGTTAGCATGCAGGAGCAGCAAGCAATTAGGAAGGCAAATGTCATGTTGGCATTTATTACAAGGGGGGTTGGTATACAAGAGTAAGGAAGTCTTACTACAATTGTACAGGGCTTTGGCGACACCACACCTGGAGTACTGTGCACTGTTTTGGTCTCCTTATCTGAGAAGGGACATACATGCCTTAGAGGGGGTGCAATGAAAGTTCACTAGATTAATTCCTGGGATAAGAGGGTTGTCCTATGAGGAGAGATTGAGTAGATTGGGCTGTAAATAGTTGAGGCCCAAGCACTGATCCTTGCAGCACCCCACTAGTTATAGCCTGCCAATTGGAAAATGACTCATTTATCCCTACTCAAATAAAACTACAGCCATTTTACATTTAAACCACTTCTGCTTTGATCAGCTGCTTTATACAGTTGGCCATTAGAAGGGCAGAAGCAAAGGTGGATACAATGGAATTTAAGAGAGATTACAACATCATGTCTTAAATCTGTCACATGCAAGACTGCGTCAGTAGGAGGGCAGCCCGCCCCCACAGCACAAATGAGGCAGATACCCAGCACACCTCTCAAATTCCAGCACCAAACTGGCATCCTCCCTCCATCCCTGGAATTTCAGAGCCCCTTTCCTGTATCCACCAGTCTTCTGACTCTGGCTTCTTGTTCATCCCTCTCCATTCAGTGGCAAGCTTTAGGTTTTTCAACCTTATTTTTTTGAACTCGCTCCCTAGATTACTCCAGCTCTCTATCTCTTTTCCTACCTTTAAAAGCCTTCTCAAAACATATTTCTTCGATAAAGCTTTCAGTTACCTCTCCTAATCCTCCTACGAAGACTTGTTGTCGATTCCTTTTCTCCTCTGTGAAGACCCTTAGGATGTTTTCTGCATTAAAAATGCCATATAAATGCAATTTCTTGTTTTGTACTCACCATGATGACCAACCTCTGGAGAACGGAGTTTGTCCAACATCACATTTATTACGAGCTCCTCATAAATACTCTCACCTCTAAGTAGGCATTCCTGAAACTAAAGGAAAATTTGTAAGATTATACCTGTTTCTAATAAAGTTGCGCAGACCTTAAGCAGTGAAATATTATGATGAATTTGATTTCAATATATTCCGTATTATTGTTTTTCTCGGATGTGGATTTGTAAAAGAGAAAGTATGTCACAATCTGGTTCACAGATTTCAACAAGGCATAAAACTTCTAGCAAGATTAGCAAATATGGGAATGTCAAGCTGATGTTGCATACACATCTCTGGGCTCAATTTTCAAAAGGAAAAGAAACAAAGGCTATGTAATTCAGATTTTTTGTTTTTAATGACACCTAAAGCTTCTTTGGCTACTGCTGGGAGTACTGCATTCATACTGCAAATGTCAGTCTTTGATTCCTACTTAGGACTGGAGCAAGAACAGCAGTGAACTGACACAGTAAGCACACTGATGGAGCTCTGAAGACCGAGTTCAGCAATGAAAGGTTGACTCAAGTCACACATCATGGCACTATTTACTGAAAGTAAGAACGTCTTTGGAAAATACTCAACAATTTTTCATTACCCACTATCATAACGACAGTGCCTTTAGTTAGAACCACAACAATAAACATGTTTTTCAATGTTACTTTTCATTTTAAAACTATGTGACCCTTCAGTGAGAGTCAGTTTCATAAACCCATTACACCTCAGCTTCATGTGAAGTATGTGTTTGAAGTAATATAACATTTTGAAAAAAATTCAACTTTTATTTTTTCTTTAAATGATTTCTCTTTCTTCCCAACAAAATGTGTGGCTTATCGAGAGCCAGCGGCAGTTGGTGAGACGCGGGAGCAGCCTATAAAAGGCAGCTACAGCGGGAGATCGAGAGCCAGCAGCAGTTGGTGAGAGGGGAGCAGCCTATAAAAGGCCCAGCGGGAGATCGAGAGCCAGCGGCAGTTGGTGAGACGCGGGAGCAGCCTATAAAAGGCAGCTACAGCGGGAGAGAAAGCAAAATAGAAGTAGAAAGTAATCAAAAAGTGACATCACAGCCAATGAGGTAAGTGATTGGCTGGTGATTGGTGAGTAGCTTTTCTTTTCTTTTTTATATCAGTAAGTGAACTGTAACATTGTTATTACCAATTTAAGGGTATCTAAGGTTAAGACATGGCAGGAGAGCTCGGCCATGTGATATGCTCCTCCTGTACCATGTGGGAACTCGGGGACACTTCCGGTGTCCCTGGGCGCTACGTGTGTGGGAAGTGTATCCGCCTCGAGCTCTTGACGGTCCGCGTTGCGGAATTGGAGCTGAGGGTGGATTCACTCTGGAGCATTCACGATGCTGAGAATGACGTGAGTATCACGTTTAGTGAGTTGGTCTTACCGCAGGAGAAGGGTCCACAGCCAGATAGGGAATGGAAGACCAGCAGGAAGAGCAGTGCAAGAAAGATAGTGCAGGGGTCCCCTGTGGTCATCCCCCTGCAAAACAGATACATCGCTTTGGGTACTGTTGGGGAGGATGACTCATCAGGGGAGGCAGCAGCAGCCAAGTTCATGGCACCGTAGGTGGCTCTGCTGCACAGGAGGGCAGGAAAAAGAGTGGGAGAGCGATGGTGAGGGGAATAGATAGGCGTTTCTGCGGACGCAACCGAGACTCCAGGATGGTATGTTGCCTCCCTGGTGCAATGGTCAAGGATGTCTCGGAGCGGGTGCAGGACATTCTGAAATGGGAGGGAGAACAGCCAGTTGTCGTGGTGCACATTGGTACCAACGACATAGGTAAAAAAAGGGATGAGGTCCTACGAAAAGAATTTAAGGAGCTAGGAGCTAAATTAAAAAGTAGGACCTCAAAAGTAGTAATCTCGGGATTGCTACCAGTGCCACGTGCTAGTCAGAGTAGGAATCGCAGGATAGCGCAGATGAATATATGGCTTGAGCAGTGGTGCAGCAGGGAGGGATTCAAATTCTTGGGGCATTGGAACCGGTTCTGGGGGAGGTGGGACCAGTACAAACCGGACGGTCTGCACCTGGGCAGGACCGGAACCAATGTCCTAGGGGGAGTGTTTGCTAGTGCTGTTGGGGAGGAGTTAAACTAATATTGCAGGGGGATGGGAACCTATGCAGGGAGACAGAGGGAGACAAAAATGAGGCAAAAGCAAAAGACAGAAAGGAGATGAGGAAAAGTGGAGGGCAGAGAAGCCCAAGGCAAAGAACAAAAAGGGCCACTGTACAGCAAAATTCTAAAAGGACAAAGGGTGTTAAAAAAGCAAGCCTGAAGGCTTTGTGTCTTAATGCAAGGAGTATCCGCAATAAGGTGGATGAATTAACTGTGGAAATAGATGTTAACAAATATGATGTGATTGGGATTACGGAGACGTGGCTCCAGGATGATCAGGGCTGGGAACTCAACATCCAGGGGTATGCAACATTCAGGAAGGATAGAATAAAAGGAAAAGGAGGTGGGGTAGCATTGCTGGTTAAAGAGGAGATTAATGCAATAGTTAGGAAAGACATTAGCTTGGATGATGTGGAATCTATATGGGTAGAGCTGCAGAACACTAAAGGGCAAAAATCGTTAGTGGGAGTTGTGTACAGACCTTCAAACAGTAGTAGTGATGTTGGGGAGGGCATCAAACATGAAAGTAGGGGTGCATGCAATAAAGATGCAGCAGTTATAATGGGTGACTTTAATATGCACATAGATTGGGCCAGCCAAACTGGAAGCAATACGATGGAGGAGGATTTCCTGGAGTGCATAAGGGATGGTTTTTTAGACCAATATGTCGAGGAACCAACTAGGGGGGAGGCCATCTTAGACTGGGTGTTATGTAATGAGAGAGGATTAATTAGCAATCTCGTTGTGCGAGGCCCCTTGGGGAAGGGTGACCATAATATGCATTCTGCATTAGGATGGAGAATGAAACAGTTAATTCAGAGACCATGGTCCAGAACTTAAAGAAGGGTAACTTTGAAGGTACGAGGCATGAATTGGCTAAGATAGATTGGCTAATGATACTTAAGGGGTTGACTGTGGATGGGCAATGGCAGACATTTGGAGACCGCATGGATGAATTACAACAATTGTACATTCCTGTCTGGCGTAAAAATAAAAAAAGGGAAGGTGGCTCAACCATGGCTATCTAGGGAAATCAGGGATAGTATTAAAGCCAAGGAAATGGCATACAAATTGGCCAGAAATAGCAGCGAACCTGGGGACTGGGAGAAATTTAGAACTCAGCAGAGGAGGACAAAGGATTTGATTAGGGCAGGGAAAATGGAGTACGAGAAGAAGCTTGCAGGGAACATTAAGGCGGATTGCAAAAGTTTCTATAGGTATGTAAAGAGAAAAAGGTTAGTAAAGACAAACGTAGGTCCCCTGCAGTCAGAATCAGGGGAAGTCATAACGGGGAACAAAGAAATGGCAGACCAATTGAACAAGTACTTTGGTTCAGTATTCACTAAGGAGGACACAAACAACCTTCCGGATATAAAAGTGGTCAGAGGGTCTAGTAAGGAGGAACTGAGGGAAATCTTTATTAGTCGGGAAATTGTGTTGGGGAAATTGATGGGATTGAAGGCCGATAAATCCCCAGGGCCTGATGGACTGCATCCCAGAGTACTTAAGGAGGTGGCCTTGGAAATAGCGGATGCATTGACAGTCATTTTCCAACATTCCATTGACTTTGGATCAGTTCCTATCGAGTGGAGGGTAGCCAATGTAACCCCACTTTTTAAAAAAGGAGGGAGAGAGAAAGCAGGGAATTATAGACCGGTCAGCCTGACCTCAGTAGTGGGTAAAATGATGGAATCAATTATTAAGGATGTCATAGCAGCGCATTTGGAAAATGGTGACATGATAGGTCCAAGTCAGCATGGATTTGTGAAAGGGAGATCATGCTTGACAAATCTTCTGGAATTTTTTGAGGATGTTTCCAGTAGAGTGGACAAGGGAGAACCAGTTGATGTGGTATATTTGGACTTTCAGAAGGCTTTCGACAAGGTCCCACACAGGAGATTAATGTGCAAAGTTAAAGCACATGGGATTGGGGGTAGTGTGCTGACGTGGATTGAGAACTGGTTGTCAGACAGGAAGCAAAGAGTAGGAGTAAATGGGTACTTTTCGGAATGGCAGGCAGTGACTAGTGGGGTACCGCAGGGTTCTGTGCTGGGGCCCCAGTAGTTTACATTGTACATTAATGATTTAGACGAGGGGATTAAATGTAGTATCTCCAAATTTGCGGATGACACTAAGTTGGGTGGCAGTGTGAGCTGCGAGGAGGATGCTATGAGGCTGCAGAGTGACTTGGATAGGTTAGGTGAATGGGCAAATGCGTGGCAGATGAAGTATAATCTGGATTTTCGGATCATTTGGGACCCGGTTTTCGCCGAGTTTTGACCCTCCGTGGCGAAAAATGGGGCGCTCAGCTGTTTTTCGCCCAGTCGCGATCCTCGGGATCATTTTTGCGGGGAGAGCTGCGCTGGGTATGCAACGGCTCGCATTGCGACACCGCTACGAAACGCGCTCCGTGATGACCACCGAGGAAAACACAGCGGTCCAGCCCTGCCAGCGATTTGCGGTGTTGGCAATGTTTTTGGAATTTTTTTTGCCCTCCCAAGGCCTCTCTTGGAGCGCTCCCAGCCCCGCACTAAAGTTGACAAGGTTCCCGTTTTTGTGCCGCGAAAATAGTTCAACGTCTCCCTTTATGCTGCGCCCCTGGCATAGAGCCCAAATGGCGAAAGGTAAGCAATTAATCGCTAACGTTATTTGGGCGGTAAATTTCCCACCACGCCTCCGTTTTGGCCCCGATAACAGCAAAGCCTAAAGTTCAGCCAAAGAAATACATTTCTTTACCTTTTGCCCAGTTTCGGTGTTTGCATCAAAGTGCTGTTGTATAAGTTGCAGAGCTGTAATCAAAATATCAAGTATATGTGACAACAAATATTTTGATAGAATAAACATATTATTGTAAAACCATATCCAATCTAACACTTACGTTCAACTAATACTGACTTCCATGCCTCTGCTAAGCTTTTAGCTAGAGTTCTTTTCCCAACACACTGCAACAAAATGCAAAAGTGGTCATTGAGTTTCAGGATTTATTGATTTCTGAATATTAAAGCAATTTTACACGACAGCAGTTACTAGATCAAACAAAAATTTTTGATAATATGTAATAGATGACATTGGAATATAGTGATTTCAGGTACAAACATCACTTGATTACATACATATTTACAACATTTAGTTGTGCTAATGCAAATAACCATACTAAAATTATTGCCATAGACATACAGTTTAAAGTGTTGCTTTTTGTTATTTTAGTAAAATTATAATTGCTTACTGGTTTTCCCACAATTAAAAAACATGTAGGTTTTGACAGCAAAAACTCTCTCTCAGATTCATCTTCATTAAATGTATCTGTAAAGACCAGCTGCTCCTTCTTATGTTTTGCTGCTTCCATGTCATCAACAACCTATTGTTAAAAACAGAAATCCTGTTGGATCAATGGGTTTTGTGTAAAAGATTACAAATTAAATAATTGTTATGAATGTTAGCATTTTTACTTATAATATGCCTTTATACTTCCATTTAAAAAAAACATTTTTGTTTTCAAAATCAGAAATATGAGTGAGCTTGTGTCTTATAAGATATATGTCCAAACAGGACTCCTTCATGGTTTAGAATCCTATGAATATAATGGAAGAACGTCCTCCAGCTTATGCACAAGATCCAGGACCAAGCTGTAAGGTGGGTTTGTGACAAAAAAGGCATAGGGAGCTTTAACCAACATAAACTGAGTACCCTGGTGGAAAAGTCAGGGAAGACGTAACTCTTTGCTAAAGCTCCTCACATGAATACCTCGATTAAGCAGTAATTGGTGAGTAATAATTAGATGTTTAGAACATCAAGATGGCTAGCACAATGCAAGTTGTTTTTTATAGGTCCTTCCACCATATTGAAAGTAGAATGCCCATCAAATAGCCAATGATGAAATCTTGAAAATTGGGTCAGTTTCTTGATGGCATTATCTGGAGGCTGGGTACGAGTACACACACTCAAATATACAGAGCTTTGTACTATGATCGAGCTGCAGAGGCAAGCAGCACCTCCAACAGGTGGAACCACCATTCAGTAGGTTGTGTGTCCATGCTGTGGTCAGTGAATTGGTAACTCACTCATCTTTTTTGAGTTGTACTGCTCACCGAGAGAGAGAGAGACTTTGCAGCCTGGTTACCATGGCAGCCCGATCTTTTTGGAGCAGATCAAGGCTCCACCCCCCTCGGGTGAGGCCATGCCAAAATGAAGAGATCCTACGGGGAGACTTACAAACACTTTTTTTTTGGAAGTACTTTGGCCCCAAAAAATCAGGCATAACTCTTCAAGTATGCCAAAAAGTGCTTTGAGGAAAGTTGAGCCCATACACCCAGCTGGAAAAAAAATTTTGTAAAATATTATGATGACTGCACTACTGCACTCTTAGGGAAGCTAGTTCCTAACTCCTCACTATAGGAGTCCAGCGCAAGACACACGGGGGAAATTTTAACCTGGTGGAGCACATGGGTTTGGGTGCGGGATTAAAACCAGCAAAAATGCGACTGCGTTCGGAAACTGGCTCCAACCTGCCAACTTGGAATCATAGAATGATGCGGCACAGGAGGCAGCCAGTCAGCCCATTGTGTCTGTACCAGCTCTTTGGTAGAGCTATCCAATTAATCCCACTCCCCTGCTCTTTCCCCTTAGCCCAAACTTCTGCATTTAACTCAAGCGCATTAGGCTAGGGAGAGGCGGTTGCCTATTAATAAATAGACATCGAAAAAGACTGTTGAGCCTTATTTTTACTAGGAATGAGTATCCATGGAGTTTCCATGAATGATGGATCCCAGATATACCAGGTTGGGATCTTGATTTTTCAGGTGAGACTTCCTCAGTTAGCATTTACATTCAGCATCAGCATTACAATGGGCCTTATAATAGAAAGTGTCTTTGTGGATGGTTTTTCGCTGTGCTTTCTTATCTTAAACAAGTTGTTCCCACTAACAGACGTCTATTTTACACTGTTTCAGATTCGCTTTCAAGCTGTATATCAGAAGATTGCTTCCCACTTATCAATAATGCGCCACAAAAGATTTTTTTCGGGATTTGTTCATCAGACATTCGCACCACATTGCCTGACCCTCTTAGCCACGCATTCATGTTTAGAGCATTTATTCTTGGCATGTCAGGGATTGTGTCTTGCCACCTGATCTTCATTTGTCCTCTCAGGTAACTTAAGTGAAAGTGATTCTGTTTCTTAATGTGACGTGCATATGTTGTCGAAGTTTTACAGGAATAAAGCAGGGTCGTCAGAACAGCGGCCCTGTATATTTTGAGCTTGCACTGCAGGTTGATGCTCCTCTTGTCCTAGAGACGCTCACATAGTTTGCCAAAAGCGGAGCTGTCTTTGGCAATTCTGCTGGATGTTTCTGTATTGATATGGACTTCTCTCGACAGGGTGCGACCCAGGTAGGTGAATCTATCCACAACCTGAAGCTTATGATCACCGATAGTGATGATAGGTGGAGTGTAATTCTTGCCTGGGGCTAGTTGGAAGAGTGCCACCATATTTTATTAAGGCTGATAGTCGTATCAAATTGTAGGCAAGCTGCTGCAAGGTGGTTCATGATTGTTTGCATAACATCCTGGGTGTGAGCCACAAGAGCACATTCATCAGCAATTAGGAGTTCATGACAAAGTTCTTCCAGCATCTTTATTTTGGCTTGTAGTCTTCTAAAGTTGAAGCATCCTGAGTCTGATCTTTACTCCAATTTTGAGATTATTGAATGCAAGAAGCATTATCATCATCATCATCATAGGCAGTCCCTCAGAATCGAGGAAAACTTGCTTCCACTCTTAGAATGAGTCCTTGGGTGGCTGAACAGTCCAATACGAGAGCCACAGTCCCTGCCACAGGTGGGACAGACAGTCGTTGAGGGCAAGGGAGGGTGGGACAGGTTTGCCGCGCGTTCCTTCCATTGCCTGCGCTTGTTTTCTGCATGCTCTCGGCGATGAGACTCGAGGCGCTCAGCGCCCTCCCGGATGCACTTCCTCCACTCAGGGCGGTCTTTGGCCAGGGACTCATGGACAGCAAATCCATGAGCACCACGTTGGCGCTGCGAGGGTAATCATTGAGCCCATCAATGCCGATTCAAGCACTATGTGTGCAAGGGCTGTGGAACAATGGGGCACCTCCAGCGAATGTGCAAACGTACTGCGACTCACCACATGGCAGAGTCGGCAAAAGATGCCCGATCCGGCGCGGATCATGCTGAACGAGTAAGAGAGGCAACTCAACCCGAGGCTGAAGAGGAAGTGTATGGGGTACACACCTTCACCACCAAAAGCCCTCCGATAATGTTAAAAGTCAAATTAAACGGCATTCCACTTTCCATGGAACTGGACACAGGGGCGAGTCAGTCAATGATGAGCCAGAAGGCTTTTGAGAAACTGTGGGGCAACAAGGCATAAAGGCCAAAACTAAGCCCGATCCACACCAAGCTGCGCATTTACACCAAAGAGCTCATAAAAGTCACTGGCAGTGCGGCAGTGAAGTGATTGTACGATGGAGCTGTGCACGATTTACCACTATGGATTGTACCAGGCGATGGCCCAACGCTGTTCGGCAGAAGCTGGCTAGGAAAGATCCGATGCAACTGGGACGACATCAAAACACTGTCTTCGGAGGATGTCGCCTCGTGCGCCCAAGTGCTAAACAAATTCCTGTCGTTATTCGAGCCAGGCACCGGCAACTTCACAGGCGCCAAAGTGCAGATCTATCTCGTCCCTGATGCATGATAAAGGTACGCGGAGTCAGAGGACATGTATTAGCATGGATCGAGAATTGGCTGGCTAACAGAAAGCAGAGAGTCGGGATAAATGGGTCCTTTTCAGGTTGGAAATCGGTGGTTAGTGGTGTGCCACAGGGATCGGTGCTGGGACCACAACTGTTTACAATATACATAGATGACCTGGAAGAGGGGACAGAGTGTAGTGGAACAAAATTTGCAGATGACACAAAGATTAGTGCGAAAGCGGTTTATGCAGAGGACACAGAGAGGCTGCAAAGAGATTTAGATCAGTTAAGCGAATGGGCTAAGGTTGGGCAGATGGAATACAATGTCGGAAAATATGAGGTCATCCACCTTGGGAGGAAAAAAAACAGTAAAGGGGAATATTATTTGAATGGGGAGAAATTACAACATGCTGTGGTGCAGAGGGACCTGGGGGTCCTTGTGCATGAAACTCTTTTTGGAAAAATTCACGCTGCGAGCTAAGTTGACCGCGGCAGGACTCGAACCTGCAATCTTCTGTTAACTTCACGGTTATAATCGAAGTCAGACGCCTTATCCATTAGGCCACGCGGCCTCTGCCAAAAATAATAAGCAGCAGAAGTGGGATTTGAACCCTTGTCTTCAGGATAGATTTTGAACTGAATACAGCACCTTAGACCACTCGGACATCAGTTTGCAGGTGCAGCAGGTAATCAGGAAGGCGAATGGAATGTTGGCCTTCATTGCGAGAGGGATGGAATACAAAAGGAGGGAGGTCCTGCTGCAACTGTACAGGGTATTGGTGAGGCCACACCTGGAGTACTGCGTGCAGTTTTGGTCACCTTACTTAAGGAAGGATATACTAGCCTTGGAGGGGGTACAGAGATGATTCACTAGGCTGATTCCGGAGATGAGGGGGTTACCTTATGATGATAGATTGAGTAGACTGGGTCTTTACTCATTGGAGTTCAGAAGGATGAGGGGTGATCTTATAGAAACATTTAAAATAATGAAAAGGATAGACAAGATACAGGCAGAGAGGTCGTTTCCACTGGTCGGGGAGACTAGAACTAGGGGGCACAGCCTCAAAATACGGGGGAGCCAATTTAAAACCGAGTTGAGAAGGAATTTCTTCTCCCAGTGGGTTGTGAATCTGTGGAATTCTCTGCTCAAGGAAGCAGTTGAGGCTAGCCACAGACCAAACACTGAGAACTGGGCGGATGCCCTCAGTCGGCTACCATTGCCCACCACTGGGGTGGAAATGGCGCAATCCGCAGACTTGCTCCTGGTAATAGATGCTTTTGAGAGCGAGGGGTCACCTGTCACGGCTTGCCAGATCAGGACCTGGACTCGCCAGGACCCAGTGCTATCACTAGTAAAAAGCGCCATCCTCAATGGGAGCTGGTCGGCGGTCCCAGGGGAAATACAAAACGAAATTAAGCCGTTCCACCGATGCAAGGACGAAATGTCCATCCATTCGGACTGCCTCCTATGGGGGAATAGTGTAATTTTGCCAAAAAAAGGCAGGGAAACGTTTATACGCAACCTTCACTGTACTCACCCAGGCATAGTCATGATGAAGGCTATCGCCAGGTCGCATGTTTGGTGGCCCGGCATTGACTCAGAATTAGAGTCATGCGTGCACCAATGTAACACTTGCTCACAGTTGAGCAACGCTCCAAGGGAGGCCCCACTGGGTCTGTGGTCATGGCTCACCAAACCATGGTCAAGGGTCCACATAGATTTCGCTAGCCCCTTTCCAGGAAAGATGTTCCTAGTAGCAGTGGACGCTTACTCTAAATGGATTAAATGTATAATAATGTTGTCATGTACGTCCACTGCCACCATTCAAAGCCTCCGGGCCATGTTCGCCACCCATGGTTTGCCCTACGTCCTTGTTAGTGACAATGGACCATGCTTCAGCAGCTCGGAATTCATGACCCGCAATGGCATCAAGCACGTCAGGTCTGCACCGTTTAAGCCCGCATCCAATGGTCAAGCGGAACGGGCAGTCCAAACCATGAAGCAAAGCTTGAAACGCGTGACAGATGGTTCCCTGCAGACCTGGTTATCTCGGATTCTGCTCAGCTACCGCACGCGACCCCACTCACTTACCGGAGTACCCCCTGCAGAATTGCTAATGAAGAGAGCACTCAAAACCTGGCTCTCCTTAGTCCACTCGGATCTCAATGATCATGTAGAAACCCGGCGTCACCGGCATAACATGTACCACGATCGTGCGGCTGTATCACGTGACATTGAGGTCAATGACCCTGTGTTTGTTCTTAATTTATGACCATGGTCCCAAATGGGTTGTTAGCACTGTGTTAGCCAAGGAGGTGAATAGAGTGAATCTTGGTCCAGTGGCAAGGGGGTCCAAGACGAATGGAGACCTAATTGCCTACGGCGAGATGTTGGCCGCAAGCTCGGCGCCGAGTAGCGTCCTTGATGGTGGGTGGTCCGAGACTTAGTTGGGGGCAGGCATCAGGAGGGTCAATTGTCCGCTGGAGTTCCAGGTGGTTGGCCAGCAAGGAGTGGAAAGGTGGAAGAGTCACAGCCGTGATGGAGGGATGAAGGCCTGCCGCTGGAGGGACGTAGGCCCGCCGCAGGAGGAGGGGGTCGGGGGGGGCGGGGGGGGAGGTGATGTCCCGATCGCCTGCTCGGAGGCTCACCTGCTCACCGGGCGTCGTCGTGGGCAATCTGGTTTCAAATGACTGAAAATGATGCTAATAAAACACACCAAACTATTTTCTAGTCAGATTGGGGTACTGTATTCAATTCCTTAGTAAAAAAATTAGGAAATGCAGATACTGCTATCGAGGAGGAGTGTAATATTCTGGGTGAAATAAATATAGTGAGAGAGGAAGCTTAAGGGGTTTAGTAGCTTTGAAAGTAGATAAATCCCCAGGCCCGGATGAAATGCGTCCCAGGCTGTTGAACGAAGTAAAAGAGGAAGTAGCAGAGGCCTTGACCATCATTTTCCAGTCCTCTTTGGATCTGGGCATGATGCCAGAGGATTGGAGGACTGCTAATGTAGTACCCTTGTTTAAGAAGGGAAAAAGGGATAGGCCAAGTAATTACAGGCCTGTCGGCCTAACCTCAGTGGTGGGAAAATTATTGGAAAAAAATCCTGAAAGACAGGATAAATCTGCATTTGGAAAGGCAAGGATTAATTAGGGACAGTCAGCACGGATTTGTTAAGAGATCATGTCTTACTAACCCGACTGAACTTTTTGTGGAGGTAACCAAGAGGGTCGATGAGGGTAATGCATACGGACTTTAGCAAAGTTTTTGATAAGGTCCCACATGGTAGACTGGTCATGAAGGTTAAAGCCCATGGGATACAGGGCAAAGTGTCAAGTTGGATCCAAAATTGGCTTGGAGGTAGGAAGCAAAGGCTAATGATTGATGGATGTTTTTGTGACTGGAAACATGTTTCCAGTGGGGTTCCGCAGGGCTCAGTACTGGATCCCTTCCTTTTTGTGGTATATATCAACGATTTAGATTTGAATATAGGGAGTATGATTAAGAAGTTGGCAGACGACACTAAAATTGACTGTGTGGGCAATAATGAAGAGGAAAGTCAAGGGCTGCAGGTGGATATCAATCTACTGGTCAGGTGAGCAGAGCAGTGGCGAATGGAATTTAATTCAGAGAAGTGTGAGGTGATGCACTTTGGGAGGGCTAATAAGGAAAGGGTATACACATTCAGCGGTAGGCCACTTAATAGTGTAGATGAACAAAGGGACCTTAGAGTGCTTGTCCACAGATCCTGAAAGTAGCAGGCCAGGTGGTTAAGAAGGCGTACGGAATGCTTGCCTTTATTGGCCGAGGCATAGCATATAAGAGCAGGGAGGTTATGCTTAAATTGTATAATACTTTGGTTAGCCCAAAGCTGGAGTAATGCATGCAGTTCTGGTCACCGTATTATAGGAAAGACGTGATTGCACTAGAGAGGGTGCAGAGGAGATTCACTAGGATGCTGCCTGGAATGGAGAACCTTAGTTATGATGACAGATTGGATAGGCTTGGTTTGTTCTCATTGGAACAGAGGAGGTTGAGAGGAGACCTCATTGAGATGTACAAAATATTGAGGGCCCTGGACATAGTGAATAGTAAGGTACTATTTCCATTGGCGGAGGGGTCTATTATGAGGGGGCATAGTTTTAAGGTGGTTGGTGGAAGGTTTAGAGGGGATTTGAGGGAAGTGTTTCTTTACACAGAGGGTTGTGGGGATTAGGAACTTGCTGCCTGGAAGATGCAGAAACCCTCACCACTTTTAAGAGATGGTTGGATGGGCACTTAAAGTGCAGTAACCTGCAGGGTTACGGACCTAGAGCTGGTAATTGGGATTAGACTGGATGACCTTTTGTTGGACGGCGCAGATATAATGATAAGTACTGCAGGGAATAGAATACAGCCAGGGTGATCTCCTGGACTAGTCTCGATCACCTGGATGGGTTGGAGAGGAATTTTCCCAGATTTTTTCTCCCTAAATTGGCCTGTGTTTTTATCTGTTTTTTGTCTCTCCCAGGAGATCACATAGCTCCGATTGGGGTGGAGTGTAGAATGTTTTAGTATAAGAAGTGTCGCAGTTGTGAGGCGTACTGTTTGGGCTGAGTGCTCTTTGCCTTTCCGTCATTGTTCATAAGTTTATATGTATACTTTAGGGCTGCTGACCAAAGGCCATGCGGCTCTTTGTCGGCTGGCACGGACACGATGGGCCGAAATAGTCTCCTTCTGCGTTGTAAGTTTCTATGTTTCTATTCTTAAAAGTTCCTCCACATTGTTTAAATGTTTCTCCAGAAGTTTTAAAAGTTTTCCCAAGTTGTTTAAAAGTTTCTCCAGAGGTTTTAAAAGTTTCTCCAAGTTGTTTAAAGAAGCATAGCAGCGAACAAAACACTGAAGGATGGATGGTGCAAGGATGCATCCTTGCTAAACACTAGTTGTAATGGGGAAGGAGCTGGAATTGTCTCCATCTTCCATCAATTTAGTCAACATAAGTTTGTTAACTTACAGCTTCACTCAATTACATTTTTAAAATCTAAAATGTGGGATGCAACATCAATACATGTTCACATAATTTACTTCAATATTTAATATAGCTTTTGTTTTTCCTTTACTCAGAACTTTTACTTTGATTTTTGCTTAGCATGTTATGAAAATACTTCATTTGCAGAATATTTTTAAAATCTTTTAATTTATGAGATGCATCCTATATTTTCTTCCAACTATTCCCAGTTTAATGAATCCAGTACACCAAGCACATATCTCTTGACCTTTAGTAAACAATAATGCAAAATAAAAACAATGCATATTTGTTCACATATTCTCCATGAGTATTTACAAAGTAATCAAAATGTAGTCTATTAAAGTTGCTATTCGCCTAATTTAACAAGATGTGATGCAAAGCATAGTTAGTTACCGATAAATTGCATTCAGTTCATGCAACATTCTACTTTTCAATAATATTGTATGATTGCAATTATATTTTACGTGCATTTGATGGTTTTTGTTAACTTGCAGTTTCTCTCGATCGCTGCTACCACTTTCATGATCCGCCGTGCACTGATTTGGATTCGGTAGCTATAGAAACACTGGCACTGGATGCGAAACGAGTCTATGCGCATGCGCAGTGTCCACATTGCCCTCTGGGAATTGTAGTTCTGCAGTCCGACTCTCCACACAAATGGACTACAGTTCCCAAAATACTCGCTCTTTTTCTTACTATTTTAATTCTCTCTTAAACAATCTTACTCATAGATAGATTTTGTTCAACTTTAGAATACACTTTTCAGCAAGCGTGTCGAAGGTTTTCAGCAGTAGAGTTTCTTCGCTATGCTCTGTAAAAGGGAATAAAAACTAAATTATCCTCACACGTTCGAAAACAAAATTGCGTTTCGTACCTGGCATAGGTTTGTCTCGTTAGCGACCCATAAGGTGGTCAGCTGGGTGGAGTCTCGGTCGACAGCGGATTGTTTTCTGGGGCTGGTTTGCCACAAAACGCCGGCAGATTTCATCGTGAGTAGTGTTGTGGCTTATTATTTCTCGAAGGGATTCAGATTATGAACCGGCGCTCAGGGAACGGTCTTGGGAATGGAGGGGTCGTTTTCAATTTCCGCTCCTGCAGACAGTTTAAACTTGTTGACAGATTAACTTTCTGGTCGTGAACCACCGCCCAAAGTCTATCTCTCCCGCAGGCTTTTCGGTTTCTGATCTACCCACGTTATAATTAAGATGTCAATTTCAATTATGATTAGTTATATGCACAAAACTCAAGTTTTCCATTCGAGAGGTTCTCCTCGCTGTGGTAGATTGCGGACCCCTGTCTTGTTAGATATGAATAACGCGGGGACTGGCGTTGGCCGTTGCTGCTACAACGCCGAATTTCCTGTGAAGAGACGCTCGAGCGGTTTCCCGAACCGTTGGCCGTTTGGTAGCGCGTGACATTTCAAACCGTGGGCTCGCGCAGGGTGACGCTTAGGGTTGTCAACTCCAGGCGGGCATATCCGGGAGAATAAACCTGCTTCCAACCGCCGAACAGACTTTTTCCCCTCCACCTCCCAATACTTTTGCCGCAATACATAACATTTGTCAAAGAAAATGGGGGGGGGGGGGGGAAAGGATACCCTTATGATTTTCTCCGAGTTTGCTTGCCGCAGCGTCCAGGAAATTAATCTTTTATTTTAATTTAATTTAACGTGTGGTTAGGATGCACTATTGATAGGGTGGTGGTTACAGGGAATTTAATAAATACTTGAAGGAGAAAAACATTTCAGTGCTATGGGAAAGAGGGGACAAGTGGTCCAAACTCGATGGGCTGAACGGCCTCCTTCTGTGCTGTACAATGTATCTATAATTCCTGGAGGCTTCATGACAATCCTGGGGGGTTGGCAACACTATTTATCTCCTGTGCTTTCTCCATCCACCACCTGTTCTTTAGGTCCTGGGTTTTTTGTTGGACCTCAGCCTTGAACCGTTTGTAATGCTGCTTTGCTGCTCCCGAGTTGGGTGGTTGTTTAAGGCTCAGAAATGTCCTGCGCTTGCGATTTATTAGCTCTTACATCTGATCATTCTCATCAAACCAGTCTTGCTGTTTCCTGGTTGAGTGACTGAGCGTCTCTTTGCAGGCACTGTTATGGAGGGCAGACCAAGCGCGGTGCACATTCTGTGTCTCGGAGTCATCAAGGTTAGCTGTGAGGCGCTGACTGTATAGGCCTCTCTTAGCTGGGTCCTTAACTGCCCCGGCATTGACTTTTTGCAGCACTGCTTCTGCTGCCCCCTCCGCTTTGGGGCTATGTTGATGTCAATGATTGACCGGATTAGGCGGTGGGTCCGTCCAGCAGTCGTCCGCTCCTGTCATGGCACAGGTGATGCGCACATCCTTGCGATCCCTGGCTCGGACAATGACATAGTCGAGCAGGAGCGAGGGTGTTGACATCTTGGCACAAAATCTCAGCTAACACTCCACTGCAATGCTGAGGGAGCACTGCTGGAGGTGCCGTCTTTCAGCTGAGACAATAAACTGAGGTCCTGACTATACTCACTGGTGGATGTAAAAGATCCCAGGGCACTGTTTCACAGAAGAGTAGGGGAGTTATCTCCAGCGTCCCAACCAATATTTATCCTCCAATCCACATCACTAAAACAGATTATTTTGTCATTATCACATTGCTACCTATGGGATCTTGCTGTGCGCAAGTGGGCTGCTCTGTTTCCTCCATTACAACAGTGACTGCACTTCAAAAGTTACTTCATTGGCTGGAACGTCCTGATGTTGTGAAAGGCGCTATATAAATGCAAGCACTTTCTTTAATATTCTTGAACTCCTGCTTCCCTTAAACCCCAATCTTAGGATTATCTAAACACAGACCAGAACTTCTGGGTGTAATGTATTTGCTTCATGGGTTCTTTGCTTAAGAATTCATAGCAGCACATTGCTATTAAGAATTAGTTGGTTTATTGGCAAAAGGTTTACCACTCACTCAGTAAATTAAAACTGAGATGAGGAGAAATTTCTTCTCTGAGGGTTGTAAATCTATGGCATTCTCTGCCTCAGAGAGCTGTGGAAGCTGGGTCATTGAATATATTTAAGGCGGAGATAGACAGATTTTTGAGCGATAGGGGAGTCAAGGGTTATGGGGAGCGGGCAGAGAAGTGGAGCTAGGTCCATGATCAGATCAGCCATGATCTTGTTGAATGGTGGAGCAGGCTTGAGGGACCAAATGGCCTACTCCTGTTCCTATTTATTATGTTCTTATGATGCCTTGTACCTTGTATTTGTCCCTCTGGTGGAACAATGTGTTGGTGATAAGTTCATGTTCCAGATATTTTGTCAGGAGTAGAGTACCACTGGAGTTGGCTTTCCTACCCCCTCTCTGCCAATCACGCCTCCCCAGAGGTCTGTGTCCTTGCTGACCCTAGTGTTGAAGTCACCGAGGAGAATAAGTTTGTCGCCCGCGGGGACGCAGGACAGGGATTTATCGAGGTTGGAATAAAAACCCTCTTTGGCTTCATCTGTTGCATAGAGTGTTGGGGAGTATGCACTGATGAGTATGGCACACTGGTTCCGGGAGAGGGTGAGTCGAAGAGTTCTGAGGTGTTCGTTAGCCCTGCAGGGGGAGTCTTTGAGGCGGTCGACCAACTTGTTTTTGATGGTGAAGCCGACTCCATGGAGGTGGTGTTCTTCCTCTGGTTTCCCTTTCCAGAAGAACGTGTAACCTTCACCTTGTTCCTTGAGCTGGCCTTCCCCTGCCCGCTGGGTCTCGCTTAGGGCAGCGATGTTGATATCAAAGCATCTAAGTTCCCGGGCAACTATGGTGGTGCAGCATTCCGGTCTGTCGCTGTTGGGGTTGTCCATGAGGGTCCTGACGTTCCAGGTCACGAACTTCATGTTCGAGGAGTGGAAGATGCCTGTGCGTGAGTTCTTTTAACATGGATGGTCATTATACACTGGCTACCACATGGACTTAGCTGAGCAAGTTCTTGGTCCAGTGGCAAGGGGGGTCCAAGACGACTGGAGACCAGGCACTGCTGTATGGGCCTAGTTGCCTACGGCGAGATGTTGGACACAGGCTCGCCGCTGGGTAGTGCCCTTGGTGGTAGTGTAAATGTAGATTCTTTTCCCTCAATCTGGTTCAGCAAAATTACTGAAACGAATACCGTTTGTGCTTTAAACAAAGCAAGCTTTTATTTAAAAAGCAAATCCCGATCGGGGACCTTATCAGACAGAAGGAATGCAACTCTGATAGATCGCACCCACTTCCTACGGACAAAGTGACGTTACATTGTAAAGGGACGACAGTTATACATTTTCGGCAAACGATAACAAGATAGGGCTAGAGTGACATCCTAGTTCAGCCTATCCCTTTTGATCCCTCTTTCCCTTTGTCCACTCATAAGCCGACCTAAGTATGGTCTGATTTTAAACAAAGACCTTCTGTTAATGTTTCAGGTTAATAACATGATTTAATAAGACCTTGAGGTTTTTCTGCAAGCTGTGGGTTTTGTTTCAATATGTGTTAGTGTTGTAACATTTCGCAGTCTCGAGTCTGAGATGTCATGGCTATTCCTCCATGAATTCTTTGTTAGCTTATACTGTCCCTATACAATTCCCATGTTCTCAACTTCAATGTCTCTATACATTTTTAAACATTCACAGTAGTTGGTCTGAGGCTTGGTTGGGGGCAGGCATTTTGCGGGTCAGTGGCCCACTGGGGTTCAGAGTGGGAGGGCAGAGGGGTCACAACCATGGTACTCACCACGTGCTGGAGAGGAGGCCAGGTCACCAGTGGGGTAGGGGAGGTCCAGTCGTTGCTGAAGGAGGGGATGGAGGACAGCCGACCCGGTCGCCGTTGAGGAGGAGGTCACCTGTCGCCGCAGGAGGTCCAGCCATCGCCAAGGAGGTCCAGATTCCGTTGTGGAGGAGAGGCCCATCTGCCGCTGCTGGAGGTGTTCCGATCGCCGCTGGAGGGGATATTTGAGGCCCGATAGCCAGGCCCAGTCGCCACAGGAGGCCAAGTCGTATCGAGTTGCCGCAGGAAGCCCAGCCGCTGTCGCCGATGTGTGGTGTGGTGTGGTGGGAAGCCTGAGGTAGGCCCGAACTGTTGGGATTACAGTGTTTAAGACCCCCTATTAGGGCTAGGGGAAGTTTAGACAGTGGGGTGGGGGGCGGGGGGAGATTGAATGTGGAAAGTTGCCAAGGAGTTGTTTAGCAGGGGAGCTCCCGAGACAGCTGCAACCCCGGCGGCCAACTATCCACGTCATCGCCCCAACCCTCTTCTCAATCTTCCTCGCTGCCATGCTCCACCTCACAGTCGACAAGCTCCCCGCTGGAATGGAACTAAACTACAGAACCAGTGGGAACCTGTTCAACCTTCGCTGTCTCCAGACCAGGTCCAAGACCATACCAACCTCTGTCGTCGAGCTACAGTACGCAGATGACGCCTGCGTCTGCACACACACACAGGCTGAACTCCAGGACATAGTCGATGTGTTTACTGAGGCGTACGAAAGCGCTAAACATCAGTAAGACAAAGGTCCTCTGCCAGCCTGTCCTCGCCACACAGCACTGCCGGCCAGTCATCAAGATCCACAGCGCAGCCCTGGACAACATGGACCACTTCCCTTATCTCGGGAACCTCTTATCAACAAGAGCAGACATTGACGACGAGATCCAACACCACCTCCAGTGGGCCAGTATAGCCTTTGGCCGCCTGAGGAAAAGAGTGTTTGAAGACCAGGCCCTCAAAACTGTCACCAAGCTCATGGTCTACAGGGCTGTAGTAATACCTGCCCTCTTGTATGGCTCAGAAACATGGACCATGTGCAATATACACCAAGTCGCTGGAGAAATACCACCAACGATGTCTCTGCAAGATCCTACAAATCCCCTGGGAGGACAGACGCACCAATGTTAGCGTCCTCGACAAGGCCAACATCCCCAGCTCCGCTGGGCAGGCCACGTAGTTCGCATGCCAGACACGAGATTCCCAAAGCAAGTGCTCTACTCGGAACTCCTTCACGGCAAACGAGCCAAAGGTGGATAGCGGAAACATTACAGGGACACCCATAAAGCCTCCCTGAAAAAGTGCAACATCTCCACTGACACCTGGAAGTCCCTGGCCAAAGACCGCCCTAAGTGGAGGAAGTGTATCCGAGAGGCGCTGAGCTCCTCCAGTCTCATCGCCGAGAGCATGCAGAAATCAAGCGCAGGCAGCGTGAAAGAGCTTGCGGCAAACCTGTCCCACCCACCCCTTCCCTCGACGACTATCTGTCCCACCTGTGACAGAGACTGGTTCTCGTATTGGACTGTACAGCCACCTAACAACTCATGTTAAGAGTGGAAGCAAGTCTTCCTCGATTCCAAGGGACTACCTATGATGATTCATGAGGGCGACTTTTAATAAGTAAGTGCCACCATGATGCTGTCTTTGAGTCCACGTGCGGATTAAATATTTTTATGTAAGTCACAGAATTGTAAATTTTGGATGCCATTGCACCTGGGCTGACTCTCTGAAAATGTGTTCTGTACCATAAATTGTTCTTACAATCCAATTTTCTTCCTGGGTTGTGTTTTGCAGTATAACATTTGAGGCATTTTTGAAACGGTTTGTTGTACCAAGGTGGAAGTTGCTACCACATGGAGTACTTGAGTTCAAATAGCATAGATGCATTTAACGAGAAGCTAGATAAGTACATAAGGGAGAAAGGATGAGAAGGATAATCTGATGGGGTTAGATGAAGTACGGTGGGACAATGCTCGTGTGGAGTATGAACAGCGGCATAGACCTTTTGGGCCAAATGGCCTGTTGCTGTAAATTCTGTGTGTGTATGTATGTAAGGTTGTTAAAGCATTGGCCACTACTGATAAGTAACGTGATCAGGAGTTCGTCTCTGGGTCAATTATTTGTGACGACAAAACAAACCACGGCGATAAATGGTACGATTGCAGATTTAGCGACTGTACAGCACTGTTATATCACAGCATACAGACCAGTGTCCCCAGGAAGAGCCATCAAATGTTATATTTCACCATTTGCACCCTTCTCTGGTCATGGGAGTAAAGAACAAAGCTCTATCCACATGTAATTAATGGCATGCACACAATTCTACTATCTACTTAATGGCTGAGATTGCTGTTTATGGGACCTTGATGTGTTCAAATTGGCTGCCATGTTTCCTAATGCAACAATGCTGACTACATTTCAAAAGTACTTGTATAAAAGCAAAATACTGCAGATGCTGGAAATCCTGAAATAAAATCAGAAAATGCTGGAAATATTCAGCAGGTCAGACAGCATCTGTAGAGAGAGAGAAACCGAGTTAACGTTTCAGGTCAGTGACCTTTCATCAGAACAGTCCTGACGAAAGGTCGTCAACCTGAAACATTAACTCTCTCTCTCTCTCCCACAGATGCTGCTTGACCTGCTGAGTATTTCCAGCATTTTATGTTTTTATTTGAAAAGTACTTCATTGGCTGTGAAATGCTTTGGAATATCCTGAAGATGTGAATGGCATACAGGTTGGATCTCCCTTATCCAGCACCACCTCTCATCCAGCGTGATTCCGGTGGCTGGGGGCACGTGCGCAGAACGCGGCAGAACCTCCACCCCGACTTGGGGGGACGCCAACACTCGGGCCGCGCTAACACTTCGGGTCCGCCTGGGGCACCGACCTCCTCCCTCCCTCTCCGACCTCGGGCCGCCTCCTATCCCCCCCCACCCCCACCCCCCGGCAGGCTGACCTCCCTTTATCTGGCAAAATCCCTTATTCGGCACAGGCCAGGACCCGAGGGTGGCAGATAAGGGAGGTTCAACCTGTATAAACGTGTAAGTTCTTTCTAATTCTGATCCAGGTTCACTCGAGTGTTTCTTGAGCGTTTACATTCATTAAGGGCCTGAATTTGCACTCCCCACGGGTGCATATGAGGTGCGCACGCGCCTGTAGGGTCCCCATAAGTTCCGGGTTTAGGTTTGCGAAGCGCATGAGGCTAAACCCAGAACTTGCGATCTGTCAAACATCCTAAAAACGAAAGAAAGACTTGCATTTATATAGCGTCTTTCATGACCACCGAATGTCTCACTACAGCCAATTAAATTCTTTTGGAGTGCAGTCACTGTTGTAATGTGGGAAACGCGGCAGCTAATTTATGCACAGCACAGCAAGCTCCCACAAACAGCAATGTGATAACGACCAGATAATCTGTGTTATTATTGATTGAAGGATAAATATTGGCCAGGACACCGGGGATAACTCCCCTGCTCTTCTGGGAAATAGTGCCATGAGATCTTTTACATCCATCTGAGAGAACAGACTGGATCTCGGTTTAACATTTTATCCGAAAGATGGCACCTCCAACAATGCAGCACTCCCTCAGCACTGCACTGGAGTGTCTGCCTAGATTTATGTGCTCAAGTGTCTGGAGTGGGACTTGAACCCACAACCTTCTGACTCACTGAGCCACAGCTGACACTGCCTCTGTAGGCGGAGAGTTGACCAACTCGCCCAACTCCAGCCCAACGAATGTCCTTCAAATTCTTACGACTATCAGCGTAAGACTTTTAAAGTACAGAAAAACACATTTTTTTTAAAGATGTTAAATAAGGTAAGTTTATTTTTAGACCCTTTAAAATATGTAAATTTATTTTTTAAAAAAATAACATTTTGATTTTAAATAATTAAAGTTATGCAAGTTTTCTATATACAGAACCACCATAAGTATGAAGGGAGATTTCCCTACTCTGATAGGTTGGGCCGGCCCACATGATCCCAGTGATGCGTACGAAACTCATACACTCCTGGGATATGTGGGCCCCTACGAAGGCCTTCACGTAGAGGCCCAACAGCAAGTCTCCTAACCTCCGAGACCACCAGGTGCTTTCATAGAAATTTTTGCAATCTGAGGAATCCGCCCACGGATATATTTTCCTCACTTTCTACATCTCCAAGTCAAGTGTCATCTTCTGATTAAAAATAATCAGAGGCTTTTTCAAAAAGAAACTGGACAAATGGCCCATTACATTGAAATTAAGCTCGCTCTCCTGTTTGCAAGCTGTGACCAGAAATTGTTGTTGATGGTATTGGTAGACAGAGTAAATTCTTGTATACAATCTGGTTAAAACAAATTAGTACTCTGTTACCAGGGTGCAGTAGCATTGTGGTTATGTTGCTGGACTAGTCCTCCAGAGTCCTTGACTAACGTGAGTTCAAATTCACCCTTGGCAGTTTGAGAATTTACTTTAGTTTGGAAATAAAAAGCTGGTATCTAACTGGTTCACTCCAGTCCCACTTCAGAGAACAATCAAGCAACTAAGGATGGACAATAAATTATGGTTGTAGTGATGCACATATCCTGAGTATGTGTGCATGGTTAGTTCTATTGTGTACCTGGTAACTGTTGTAACTGAGTCATTAAATTCACCAATCCAGTTAAGCCAGTTCATTTACACTTGGATTAAAACACACAGCCTTCTGGTTTGGAGTACTTAAGTTACTGGACCGATGGGCAGCTTTAGAATCATCCAGCACAGAAGGAGCATGTGAAAAATACATCAAATTAGTCCCACCCCCTGCTCTTTCTCTACAGCCCTACAAATTTTTCCTTTTCAAGTATATATTTAATTGCATTTTGAAAATTACTATCGAATCTGTTTTAATATTAGGCAGTCTTATGGGCCCAAGTTTCAACTGGATTTGCTCCTAGTTTTTTTTGGAGTATCCTAGAAATTGCAATTCTCCACATTTAGTTTGCTCCAGTTCTAGTGAGTTAGTTTAGTATCGTTTTAGTTCAGTTTTTTTTCAAAAGAGGGCTTGTCCAGCCACTTACGCCTGTTTTGCAAGTTTGAACTGCGAAAAGTTACTCCAAACTAAATTAGAACGGAGTAAGTGTCCATTTTTGTACGCCAACCTTGTGTAGAGTTAAGAAATCAGCGCAGCACTAAACATCTTCACTTTTTAAAAAGTAAAGAACCATCATCAATAATAAATGATAAATCAAAAAATAAAATCAATCAATCAATAAATAAAAAAAATACAAGTCACCTACTGCAGCATGCAACGCCTATCCGTTCGGCCAGGGGTTAAGGGCGGGAAATCGATCACCCAGCAGCTCACTAAAGGACACAGCAGCATATCTTTGGCCATTCGACCAGGAACTATTGCGTATGCATAACGCTGCCGGCACTCAGACATGCTGGGCCCTAGCCCCGCCTCCATGCCGGTTGTATAGACACAGCACGTTGATAGCTCCGCAGCTCAAGCTGCGCTGCGCCGACTGGAATGGAGGCCTGCAGATACTTCAGAATAGCGAGGTACTTTTTAGGCGCACTTTTAATTCTAAACAATAGGCACAAGGCTCGGAGGTGCGCCGTTCTAATGACCAGTTCAAACTTGGGGCCCATTAAACCTGCAACGTGTGACCTTGCTAGACTTGTATGCCCTATGAAATACTTACGGTACTTTTGTTTCTTCACTCTTTTTAGGTACTATGCTAGCTACCTCAAACCTGGTCTAAAAGGATGATGATGTGATAATATTGTCGGGAATCAATTTTGTTGCCACCATGCCAACCGTGCGGCCAGTCATTAGCTGTATACAGAAACTGGTTCTGTATGAAACTCGAGCAGTATGTTCAATTTTCAATGTTTTCACGCTTTTTTGGTGAATTTTACAATGGATGTGTATCGTGCCTATAGAGGGATAGAATAGTACAGCTCATGCAGAGTAAATGGAAAGTGCGTTATCTAGTTTATCACCATGCAGTGTTTAGGTGTTTGCAGAAAGCTGTGGCATTTAAGTTTCCTCTCATCCAAATTTTAGTTAATATTTAAAGCACTTGTTTGAAATATGTTGCTGGAGCCCATCTTGTAGCTCATTCACATAACTATTCTCCAGTGTGAGACACAAGAATGGGTATTGATGGAGTGAGTTACTATAACTTGCCTGTCTTGGCAAAATGTGTCAATCTCCTAGCTGCTTAATATCTTGGATTCACTGGGTGATGGATGAGAGCAGGGCAGTTACAGAGACTGATGCTGCACCAGTTTATTAGAGGACTTTCAGCAACACAATGGGCCCAGGTTTCGGGCCGCGCCTAGAACAGCGCAGCCCTGACCTGGATGCCCGTTTTTCGCGCCACAATGTCCGCCGAAAAAAAACTTACCTGTTCTCCGGCTCCCTGCAGGTCCTCTGGAGCTGGGCGCGGTGCCAGGTCCCTGCACTGAAAACAGTGCCGGGACCTCTGCACATGCGCGCTACAGTGGGCGCGCATGTGCAGTCGCTTCAGGCGCCCAAAACTGTGTGGGAGGGGCCCGAAGCATGCAGCCCCTAGCCAGGCCCAAATGGCCTCACTGGGGCTGCGAGGATAAGGCTGCCTCCCATGCCCAGCTCCTGCTTCCTCCCGACGACCCGACCTCCACTCCCCCCCCCACCCCTGGACCCGATGCCACTTACCTGTAAATCCGGTGCTAGGCCGAAATCTTGGGCCCGACCGGGCCGGGCCCATTCAGCCTCCCTCTCCTTTCTCCCTTCTCTCCCTCCCTCCCTTCCTCTCCCTCCCCTCTTCCCCTCCTCTCCCCCCCCCCTCCCCTTGCTGTCAGAAACACAGACACTGACAGACAGAAAGTGAGAGACACACACAGACAGATAGAGACACTGACAGAGACACAGTGGGTGGGGGGGGGGGGGGGCGCGTCCCAGCACGCTGTTGGAGGACTGTGCTGCAGTCGGTAAGTAGAAAATGTTTTGTTTTATTTTATTTTTTATTAATTTTTTGGTGATTGATTTATTGATGTATTTATCATTTATTATTGATGATGGCTATTTGTAAAACTGAAGTGTTTAATGTTTGTAAACTTCCCTTTAAACACCCCCCCCCCCCCCCCCCCCCATTCCCTACGCCTGATTTTCTAAGTGTAGGCAAGGATTTTCTGAGCGTACAAAAATCTACACTTACTCCATTCTAAGTTAGTTTGGAGTATGTTTTCACTGCCTAAACTTTCAAAACGGGCGGAAGTGGCCAGACACGCCCCCTTCTGGAAAAAAAATCTGTTCCAAAGTGAAACTGTTCTAACTGACTAGAACTGGAGCAAACTAAATGCCGAGAATTGCAATTTCTAAGATACTCCATTCTAAACCAGTTGCTCCTAAAAAAACAGGAGTAACTCAGGCCGAAACTTGGCCCCGATGTAAGCACCTTTGTTACTGGATGTTATTTCTGGATTAAGTAAAAGGGATCATTGTTTCTGCTGGAAGTGCTTAAAAGGAGCCAGTACAGAGGAAGAAAGAGGACAATAACAAAAAATTTTAATGAATTGAGTAACAATTGGCAGATACTCTGGTTGTTTGCCCAGGATTCTACAAGATGAATTCCTAATGGGATTCTCGAAGTTGGGGAGGAAGTGATCAGATGGTACGTACTGCTCTGTGGGAGCATCGAAGCTCATTTTTGTCAGCCAGGCTGGGAATCAAACGTTCGATCTTAATCTATATCATCCAGTGCATTTTATAATAAACTGGGAATTTCTTTTTAAAATCATTGTCAAGCGCACCTTAGAGGGCTATTTTTAGTAGCATCAAAGTAGGTAAGTACAGTTGTGGCTAGCTTTAGTGAAGTGGGGTTTTAAACATTAATGAATTTGTGCTTAAGGTCAACAGCACCAATCAAAATAGCACAACACATATTCACTGTTCACCGGAATAAATATTTTCATGGTGCCAAATTAAACTTTTGATACAAACTGACTATAGATTGAAATTCAACTACTTTCATAATCTCTTCTAATACTTTTAACATTCTTTCTCCATGGTGCTTTTTTAAAAGTTGTTAAATTTAATTTTGCAATTGACCCAAAGGAATTGGAAAAGCCAACCCATCTGGTTTGTTATCGAGATTTTCAGTACCTCCAACTGAGTATTATTTGATTTAACATTCATCTTTTTAAAATAATTTGATAATCGTTGGTGCTGAAATTGCATGTGAAAATTCTTTCTTGTCTAAATGTGAAAAATATTCTTGCAAGGATGGCAAAGTAAGACTATTGTTTGCCTACAGAGCTTTGTTAGCCGAATCCTAGGCAAATATTGCCTACCTGCCAGCGATTAATGTGGGGTGGGGGGCAATTCCTGTAGAGAAATAATTTGGGCAGGTTGACTTTTTACAGGAAACACTCCACACAGAGACATGTGGCTCAAAATTGGCCCATGCCGATTTTTGGCGCACTCACTCGAGTTGTCCAGCTTTTCTACGTTTCCAAGCGCGCTGACTTTGGGTGCTGTCCGGCCTCCCAGCGTGGCCAATCGAGTCGAGGGCGGAGCCAGCGTCCCGCGCTGAAAACCGTGCCGGGATGTCCGAACATGCGCGTTGGAGTGTGCACGCATACGCAGTAACTCCTCGCTCCCAGCATCTCTGTGTGCGTCCCGCCCCTATCCCAGGCCGAGTGGCCTCCCACACAGGCTGGCCCACTGCCTTCCCGGGCTGAAGATGAAGGTAGGACTTCTATTTTTTATTTGGATATTTTGGAAAAAAATATGTAAATATGTTTTGTTTCTTTTGAATAGTGGTGACCATTTGTCAAGCCTATTTACCTGGTGCTATTGTGAAAGAAGAACATAAGCTTCCATGAATGCTTCTGTTGTATAGTAAATTAACTTTGCAGAGTTTGTCATATGATGTCCTGTATAGCTGTTTGATCCTATTCACATTCTTTATTCAAGTCATTAGGTTCTGCTGGCCTCCGATATACCTACCTGCACTGATTTCTTAACTCTCCGCAAGGGTTTTCTGAAGTGGCCACATGCGCTGGCCTAAGTAAATTTGGAGTAACTATTAGCTGGCCAAAATGGCCAAAACTGGCTTGGGTGGCTGGTAACCCCCCCTTTTAGGAAAAACTAAACTAAACTTTAAAAAAATCGTAACTAACTAACTCACTTACACTGGCGCAAATTGAATGTGCAAAATGGGGATTTTTAAGATACACCAGAAAAAATCAAGTTGCTCCAAAAAAAAATGGAACAACTCCTGGCCAACTTTTAGCCCATAATGTGGGGTTGAAGTCAGTCCCAGGCTTTCTTCAGTACAATACTTTTTTAGTCTTAAAATGTTAAGAGGAATTTGAAGACAATAAAGCTGCTGTATTTTTAAAACATGAATTGGAAAAAATTTATATTTTTGTTTTAATTATTTTTATTTTAGAGATATTTCTTGGTCGGGAGCAACCATGCAGAAACCAAATTCCGTGTTCTAAAAATAGACCGTACAGAGCCGAAGGACTTGGTGGTTATTGATGACCGTGTAAGTACCACCAGAGGGGAATGTGGATGATTTGTTATGTTATGCAGTGTTGCCAAAACATTTGTACACCCCTCACTAGGGTGCAACTTACTGGTCTTTGACTTGTAGAGTGCAAAACAAATGATTTCACCTCCACAATGGTGCCCATCTCTGCAACATTGCCCTAATTCCACTCTACCTCAGCCCCACCACCACTGAAATGTTATCCATGATTTTGCCAACTTTAAACTCACTCCCTACTGTGTCCTGAAACAAAAACAGAAAATGTTGCAAAACCCTCAGCAGGTCAGTCAGCATCTGTTGAGAGAACACACAAATTAATATTTCAAGTGTAGCCCCTTGGGCAGTGTTTTGCTTTTTGTTTATGTGGTTTAATTCACTCTTAGATAGGTGTACTGTACACCTGAAACATTAACTTGTCCATGCTCTCTCCAAATGCTGACTGGTGTGCTGAGTGTTTCCATCATCTGCATTGCCTTACTTTTTCTCCTTTGTCCTTCTTGCCAACCCTCCATATGTGCCAACTTGTCCATATCCTGTCTTGCACTTGAGTCCTCTCACCCATCACTCCCACTTGTGCTGACTTGCATTTTCCTTCTGTCCTCTACCACATTGAATTTAAAATCCTTGTCTTCCAGCGCCCTGTCCCTGCAACCTACTCCAGCCTTCTAGTCTCTCCTGTACACTTCTAAAAAAGAAAGACATTTGCATTTATGTAGTGCCTTTCACAACCTCTGATCCTAAAGTTCTTTAACCTCCCAAGTATGCTACATACGCTTCATGAATTTTGAGAGTATTTACACGTTTACTCTTGTGCTCCACCCTTGGAGCTTGCAGCAAAAGCAGCAGGTCAGTAACCTATTCTGAGCCTATGAAAGTGTTGCTGGACATAACTCTTCCTCCATTTATTTTGTTTCTTCATTATCCCTATAGTAAACTGCCTCATTGCACTTGGCAATTCTTAAATGACATAGTTATAATTGAGAGCTTGTGAGCACTTGGTTCAACCTTGACCTTACCATTGCATACTTTAGTCTGCTTTGTTATTTATTTCAATCATAGATAAGCATTTTGCTTTATTCCAGTCAAAAAAAAATCATCCATGAGAAAACAGTTTCATTTTATTTTTGACCAAAAAATATTTGTAATCTGGGAAATTGAGGTTAAATCAGCAAATTCAGTTTGAAAGGAGAAAAATGCTTATAAGTAAATAATAAATACCTTTTTAATGGTCTTCACAGTATAATTTGCTCCCTAATTTGCAAGTAGAAAGCAGCTGCATGTGTTATAACAGCTGCAATATGGTGATAATGACTTTTGGGTTACATTTAGTTTAACCCTAATTTTGGAATTCATCTTTAAAGGAATAGTTATCGGGTATAATCTGGTTAAACCCTAAAATCTTCAATACACCAAAGACAAATGATATTGAACAATAAAACTTGAAAAAGAAAATTTTTAAAGGGGAATTATATTTTGAAAGCTGATACAGCTATGATAAGCCCAATAGCCGCCTTCTGTGCCATAACATTTTACGGGAGCTAAATTCAATATGACCCATTTTCAGACACATAACTGACTGCCTGCTTCCAGCACATGCCCGAACTGGAAGGCCCAAAGATTGTCTTAAATTGTCCATGGACCTCATTGTTATAATTGGGGCGAGCTGCTGGCGTTGGTCACATCTCCAGAGGTAGATCGTCCATGTGGCTGGATGGAATTTAGGTCCTCTGCAGCAGCACTTGGGTGTGGGGGGGCGGGGGGGGGGGCGTGGTTCGAGTGCGCACCTGCGGCTGCCCGCAGCAATCCTATGGAGCCAGAAGGAGCAGGATTGTTCCTTCTGCTTTTTTCTTGGTGGCTGCCTCCAGCAGTTTCATTGAGGACCACTAGTTAGGCCACTTGCAGACCAGGAAATACTAAGCGGTGCAGACTCATCGCCTGCTTCGGGCATATGTGGATGAGTCCTGAAATGGTGCATGACATAGAAACATAGAAAATAGGTGCAGGAGTAGGCCATTCGGCCCTTCGAGCCTGCACCGCCATTCAATAAGATCATGGCTGATCATTCCCTGAGTACCCCTTTCCTGCTTTCTCTTCATACCCCTTAATCCCTTTAGCCGTAAGGGCCATATCTAACTCCCTCTTTGAATATATCCAATGAACTGGCATCAACAGCACTCTGCGGCAGGGAATTCCATAGGTTAACAACTCTCTGAGTGAAGAAGTTTCTCCTCATCTCAGTCCTAAATAGCCTACCCCTTATCCTAAGACTATGTCCCCTGGTTCTGGACTTCCCCAACATCAGGAACATTCTTCCTGCATCTAACCTGTCCAGTCCCGTCAGAATTTTATATGTTTCTATGAGATCCCCTCTCATCCTTCTAAACTCCAGTGAATAAAGGCCCAAGTTGATCCAGTCTCTCCTCATATGACAGTCCAGCCATCCCTGGAATCAGTCTGGTGAATCTTCGTTGCACTCGCTCAATAGCAAGAAATTCCTTCCTCAGATTAGGAGACCAAAACTGAACACAATATTCCAGGTGAGGTCTCGCTAAGGCCCTGTACAACTGCAGTAAGACCCCCCTGCTCCTATACTCAAATCCCCTAGCTATGAAGGCCAACATACCATTTGCCGCCTTTACTGCCTGCTGTACCTCCATGCCCACTTTGTGACTGATGAACCATGACACCCAGGTCTCGTTGCACCTTCCCTTTTCCTAATCTGCCGCGATTCAGATATTCTGCCTTCGTGTTTTTGCCCCCAAAATGGATAACCTCACATTTATCCACATTATACTGCACCTGCCATGCATTTGGCTACTCATCTAACCTGTCCAAGTCACCCTGCAGCCTCTCGGCGTCCTCACAGCTCACACCACCACTCCGTTTAGTGTCATCCGCAAACTTGGAGATATTACACTCAATTCCTTCATCTAAATCGATAATATATATTGTAAAGAGCTGGGGTCCCAGCACTGAGCCCTGCGGCACTCCACTAGTCACTGCCTGCCATTCTGAAAAGGACCCGTTTATCCCGACTCTGCTTCCTGTCTGCCAACCAGTTCTCTATCCACGTCAGTACATTACCCCCAATACCATGCGCTTTGATTTTGCACACCAATCTCTTGTGCAGGACCTTGCCAAAAGCCGTTTGACAGTCCAAATACACCACATCCACTGGTTCTCCCCTGTCTACTCTGCTAGTTACATCCTCAAAAAAATTCCAGAAGATTTGCCAAGCTTGATTTCCCTTTCATAAATCCATGCTGACTTGGTCCGATCCTGTCACTGCTTTCCAAATGCGCTGCTATTTCATCCTTAATGATTGATTCCAACATTTTCCCCACTACTGATGTCAGGCTAACCGGTCTATAATTCCCAGTTTTCTCTCTCGCTCCTTTTTTTTAAAAAAAAAGTGGTGTTACATTAGCTACCCTCCAGTCCATAGGGATTGATCCAGAGTCGATAGACTGTTGGAAAATGATCACCAATGCATCCACTATTTCTAGGGCCACTTCCTTAAGTACTCTGGGATGCAGACTATCAGGTCCCGGGGATTTATCAGCATTCAATCCCATTAATTTCCCTAACACAATTTCCCGCCCAATAAGGATATCCTTCAGTTCCTCCTTCTCACTAGACCCACTGTCCCCTCGTACATTCGGAAGGTTGTTTGTGTCTTTCTTCGTGAAGACAGAACCGAAGTATTGGTTCAATTGGTCTGCCATTTCTTTGTTCCCCATTATAAATTCACCTGAATCTGACTGCAAGGGACCTACATTTGTCTTTACTAATCTTTTTCTCCTCACATATCAATAGAAGCTTTTGCAGTCAGTTTTTATGTTCCCTGTAAGCTTCCTCTCGTACTCTCTTTTCCCCCTGTTAATTAAACCCTTAGTCCTCCTCTGTTGAATTCTAAATTTCTCCTAGTCCTTAGGTTTGTTGCTTACTCGAGCCAATTTATATGCCTCTTCCTTGGCTTTAATACTATCCTTAATTTCCCTTGTTAGCCACCTTCCCCGTTTTATTTTTACTCCAGACAGGGATGTACAATTGCTGAAGTTCATCCATGTGATCTTTAAATGTTTGCCATTGCTTATCCACCGTCAACCCTTTAAGTATCCTTTACCAGTCTATTCTAGCCAATTCACGCCTCATACCGTCGAAGTTACCTTTCCTTAAGTTCAGGACCCTAGTTTCCGAATGAACTGTGTCACTCTCCATCTTAATAAAGAATTCTACCATATTATGGTCACTCTTCCTCAAGCGGCCTCGCACAACAAGATTGCTAATTAGTCCTTTCTCCTTACACATCACCCAGTCTAGGATGTCCTGCTCTCTAGTTGGTTCCTCGACATATTGGTCTAGAAAACCATCCCTAATACACTCCAGGAAATCCTCTTCCACCGCATTGCTACCAGTTTGATTTGCCCAATCAATATGTAGATTAAAGTCGCCCATGATAACCGCTGTACCTTTATTGCACACATCCCTTATTTCTTGTTTGATGCTGTCCCCAATCTTACTACTACTGTTTGGTGGTCTGTACACAACTCCCACTACCGTTTTCTGCCCTTTGGAATTCCGCAGCTCCATCCATACCGATTCCACATCATCCAGGCTAATGTCCCTCCTTACTATTGCATTAATTTCCTCTTTAACCAGCAACGCCACCCCGCCTCCTTTTCCTCTCTGCCTATCTTTCCTAAATGTTGAATACCCCTGGATGTTGAATTCCCAGCCTTGGTCACCCTGAAACCATGTCTCCGTGATGCCAATTACATCATATCCGTTAACTGCTGACTGCGCAGTTAATTCGTCCGCCTTATTCCGAATATTCCTCGCATTGAGGCACAGAGCCTTCAGGCTTGTCTTTTTAACACACTTTGCCCCTTTAGAATTTTGCTGTAATATGGCCCTTTTTGTTTTTTGCCTTGGGTTTATCTGCCCTCCACTTTTACTTTTCTCCTTTCTATCTTTTGCTTCTGCCTCCATTTTATTTCCCTGTCTCCCTGCATAGGTTCCCATTCCCCTGCCATATTAGTTTAACCCATCCCCAACACTCCCCCTAGGACATTGGTTCCGGTCCTGCCCAGGTGCAGACCGTCTGGTTTGTACTGGTCCCACCTCCCCCAGAACCAGTTCCAATGTCCCAGGAATGACCCTCATTTCCGTTTGTAATGGTGCCTGTGTCAGTTTGATTGCCACTTGGGCCACATTAAAAAAAGGGCCCTAATAAATTTAACGGCTGTCCGGGTGCTAGCACAAATTAAGTGCAAGCCTTCCCACTGCTAAGTGTGATATTGTTGATCCCAATGGGCACAACAATTTTGAATTTCTACACCTATGATTCTAAAAAACTTGTATTTTATTTTGGTTTAGCATGTATACAGTCAGCAAGAAGTTCGGGAACTTTTGAGTCGGCTTGATATTGGCAATCGAACTAAGATGGCGCAAAAGGGATTATCTGGGCTTTCACGAACTGTATCCGCTTTTGGCATTGTTGGTAAGAATTTGCAAAAAGTCATTTCTACAGTGCCCTTGTTTCTATCCCGTTTTTCAAGAGATTACATAGCTGTGTAGTAACAGCAAGACTTGCCAGTGAACCTAGTGCCGCAGGCTTGTGCTGGATAACCTATATGCATTGCTATGCAAAGTTTTATGATGAGGGTGTTTGCATAATTATTTTACCAACCTGTGTCTGTGATGTCAGACATTGCACTTGATATGCAAACTGTTACATTAGAATCTGATTAGCACAGATTTCATAGCAAAATAAAACAACAATAAATTATCCGTGATATTGGGAATGCACCAGGGAGCAACTGTCAAACACAAACAAACAACTAATTATGAAGTTCACAGCCTACCAATCAAAAATGGTCATTTAGATACTCGTGGCAAGAAGCAGAAGAGAAAATAATGAAATTCACAAGAAAATGACTAAACATGTCTACACAATTCCTTTGTGAGCTCAAATTGTTTCCCAACAATTTTTTTTTTTTAAATCAAGAGCCTGTTCGGAGAAGCCTGAAGCTTGAGATATGGAGTTCCACAAAGCTACCGTCCTGTCAGCTAAATAGCGCATCCACGAGGTAACAGATTGTATCCCCGAGAATACAGCAGTATAGCAATCTGCACTACAACTCAGTGAATGCAGCTTAAAGTAGCCTCCCCAGAGTCAAATAAATATTACTGTACTTTAGAGCTGGTTGAGCAGGAAGCTCAACACACCATGATTTTATAATTGGCAACATAACTGGCCATTTACAAAATATGCCGGTCTTAATTTTGTAGTGTAATCGTAGCCTATGTGATTGTGTCTTTAGACCACACCATGCTATTTTACTTCTCCCTTCCTCTCCTGAAGATGGTAAGTTGTTGTGCTGTCCTTTGTACCTTACCAAAGTGACAATTCTGCACGAGACTGTTTAACTATGACAGGTACCACGGGTGTACCATTATCCGATGCCTACATACAGAAGTCCCTGGATGGTAGATAATAACCATGACATTACATAAGAACAGGAGTAGGCAATTCAGCCCCTTGAGCATGTTCCTCTCTCATTCAATCAGATCATAGTTGATTTGACCCCGGATGAAACTACATTTTACCTGCCTTTGATCCATAACCCTTGATACCTTTACCTAACAAAAATTTATCAATCTATGTCTTGAAAATTTCAATTGATCCAGCATCCACGGCCTTTTTGGGGCGGTGGGAGGAGGGAAAGAATTCCAGATTTTCGCTATTCTTTGTGTATAAATGTGCTTCCTGGTTTCACAGTTTTAATATTGTGGTCCCTTATCCTGGATTCCCCCACCTGAGGAAATAGAATTTAGCTATCTACCCAATTGAATCATTTTGTCATTTTAAATGCCTCTATTTGATCACTCCCCAACCTTCTAAACTTAAGAGGCTGGATTTTTGGTCTTCTGCCACCCCTGTTAGCGCCCCGCCCGGAGGGGCAGTAGTAAGCACTTCAGGCAGGCTTCCAGCACCCCGCCGGGACATTCGGTGCCAGTTTTGAGGGCTAGCGGAGCATTACAGCCCGGAAATGGCGAACCAGTGTGCAACGCCCCTGGTTGTGACACGGCTTGATTTTTAGCTGCCGCCCAACCCGTAGCGCTCTGTAGAACGTCCTGCTGGGAACGCCTGTGGAAGCTGGCATTCCAAGCTTTAGCGGCCGCAGTGAAGTATGTAATGCCAACCTCAGGTAAGTGTGATTGATTTTTTTTGTGATTTATGTTGTGGTAGTGTGAGTTATGTATTGGGAATGTTTTGGTGTTTCCTTTTTTTTTTGCCCCCAAAGCGCCTCTTTTATAGTACTCCGAGGCCCGCAGTTTAGCTTGGGGTTTTCGCCTGCTCAGTGCCCTAAAAGAGGTATGCAACGCCTCCCTTAGCGCTCCACTACAAACTCCGGGCCCAGCTGATGCATTTTGCGGCGGCGGACGCAATCCATTTGCTGGCGCAAAATTTACTGCTCCAATACGGACAAAGCCGCAACAGAGGCATGACCAAATTTCTCCCCCAAAGAAATACAAGCCAAGCTTATGCAATCTGTTTCCATAACTTAACCCTTTAAACCCTAGTATAATTCTGGTGAATCCCTGCTGTACCCTTCCAAGGCCAGTATATCCTTCCTGAGGTGTGGTGCCCAAAACTGAACGCAGTACTCCAAATGGGATCTGACCAAGTCTGTACAACTGTCATTATCATCACCATAGGCAGTTCCTCGGAATTGAGGAAGACTTACTTCCACTCTTAACATGAGTTCATAGGTGGCTGAACAGTCCAATACGAAAACCACAGTACCCGTCACAGGTGGGACAGATAGTCGTTGAGGGAAAGGGTTGGTGGGGCAGGTTTGCCGCACGCTCTTTCTGCTGCCCGTGCTTGATTTCTGCATGCGCTCGGTGATGAGACTCGAGATGCTCAGCGCCCTCCCGGATGCACTTCCTCCACTTAGGGTGATCTTTGGCCAGGGTCTCCCAGGTGTCAGTGGGGATGTTGCACTTTATCAGGGAGGCATTGAGGGTGTCCTTGTAATGTTTCCTCTGCCCACCTTTGGCTCGTTTGCCGTGAAGCAGTTCTGAGTACTGTTACAACATAACTTTATCCCCTTTTGTATTCCACTTCCCTTTAAATAAAGGCCAACATCTTATTTGGCTTTTTGTACCTATCCACTAACTTTTAGTGATTTGTGTGCATGGGCACCCAATCTGTTTATTTGTCCACAGTTCCTAGTTTCTCCCCATTAAGAAAATGTTCAGATTTGTCTTTCTTCGTTCCAAAGTGGATGAACACTCACTTTCCCACATTGAACTCCATTTGCTATAGTTTTGCCCATCCATTTAATCTGTCTGTCAATGTCCTTTTGTCACTTCCTGCCTGTCACTTACTGTGCCTCCCAACTAACTTAGTGTCATCTGCAAACGACGATATACAACACTATTCCTTCATCTAAGTCATTGATATGTGGTGAAAAGCTGAGGTCCCAGTACAGAACTCTACTTATCACATACTGCCTGCCAATTAGAGTATGTTTCCTTATCCCTAATCTGTCTCCTACCTCCCAACCAATTTCTAACCCATGTTGCAAGATTGCTTCCAATTTCGTGCACTTCCATTTATTTTCTTTCCCCTTCCACCCCCCCATCCCTAACTATTACCTTTCTTACCCTTCTCCCCCGCCGCCCTGCCGATCTCCGGGATATTGTGGTTAATTATTATACTTGAACCAATGGCCTGGTTGAAATTGGGTAACTTGGTGCAGATGAGAGTAAATGTGTGATCTTCCTCCTCTGTATGGCTCAATCCCATCCAGTGCCATGTTTTTATCCACTGAGCCATCAACAATTTTTATTTAGACTAAGATGCAGTAAATATGTCTTTTACATGATTTGATTTTTGTCATGATCTAAAGCTGTATTTATGTTGAAAGCTGACAATTCATCTTTTCCTTACAGGGTTTGTCAGATTTTTAGAAGGATATTATATTGTATTAATAACTAAAAGAAGAAAAGTTGCAGATATTGGGGGCCATTCAATTTATAAAATAGAAGACACCAACATTGTCTACATTCCAAATGACTCCGTTCGAATTGCCCATTCAGATGAAGCCAGGTAAGTGAGCGCCAAACAATTTAGGACACGTACAAGATTTTGATCTATAATACAACAGATGTGAAACAATTCAGTAGTTAACCTAATCATTGACTTGTACTAATTTAAAATCCTATTCATCACCAAGACTACTGTTTTTACTGCCTTTAGCCCTTATCTTGTCTTGACCACTGCATGGAAACTCTCACGGCTGACTTTTACATCTCTAGGCTTAATTCCTCAACCTCCTTACCGTGGACCTGAAACCACTCGGAGGCTTCCCGCGGTCAAATGCCTCCGATCTGCAAGAAAAGTACGCAACTACTTGGTGCCTCCGTATCTTTGGACTCCTGCGTAAAACCCCATGTATCCCAGAGGCACATGCAGTTCGCAAGCGTCCCTGGGATCACGTGGGTCAGCCCAACCAATCAAAAAGGGGGATTCACATTGTGCTTATCGAGGATTCCATTTACATACGGATTCCCCATAAGCATATTAGGAATGATATAAAAAAAACACTTTCACACCTTAATAAAAATAAATCCCACGTTTAAAATAAATAAAAATACAATTTAATTAAACACTTAAAAACATTTTTAAATAGACCAAAAATAACTAATTTTAAAGATTTTTGAATGTTTAAATGATTTAACAAATTTTAGTTTAATATTTATTGAAACCCTTACACTGGTAAAAGAAGGCCCTATGCCTGCATTCACCAGGCGTAAGAGTTTTGTGGGCATTCGCTGGGCAGTAGTTGAGCAAATAGCCCAACTCTCTGCCAGCGAAGGTTCATTTCCGGCAAATCTGGAACTTGACAGATCGCAAGTTCTGGGTTTTAGCCCTCTTCTGGAAACATAGAAACATAGAAAATAGGTGCAGGAGTAGGCCATTCGAACCTTCGAGCCTGCACCACCATTCAAGAAGATTCACCTCAGTACCCCTTTCCTGCTTTCTCTCCATACCCCTTGATCCTTTTAGCCGTAAGGGTCATATCTAACTCCCTCTTGAATATATCCAATGAACTGGCATCAACAACTCTGCGGCAGAGAATTCCACAGGTTAACAACTCTTGAGTGAAGAAGTTTCATAGAAACATAGAAAATAGGTGCAGGAGTAGGCCATTCGGCCCTTCGAGCCTGCACCGCCATTCAATAAGATCATGGCTGATCATTCCTTCAGTACCCCTTTCCTGCTTACTCTCCATACCTCTTGATCCCCTTAACCGTAAGAGCCATATCTAACTCCCTCTTGAATATATCCAGTGAACTGGCATAAACAACTCTGCAGCAGGGAATTCCACAGGTTAACAACTCTCTGAGTGAAGAAGTTTCTCCTCATCTCAGTCCTAAATGGCCTACCCCTTATCCTAAGACTGTGTCCCCTGGTTCTGGATTTCCCCCAACATCGGGAACATTCTTCCCGCATCTAACCCCTCCCGTCCCGTCAGAATCTTATACGTTTCTATGAGATCCCCTCTCATCCTTTTAAACTCCAGTGTATAAAGTCCCAGTTGATCCAGTCTCTCCTCATATGTCAGTCCAGCCATCCTTGGAATCAGTCTGGTGAAGCTTCGCTGCACTCCCTCAATAGCAAGAACGTCTTTCCTCAGATTAGGAGATCAAAACTGAACACAATATTCCAGGTGAGGCCTCACCAAGGCCCTGTACAACTGCAGTAAGACCTCCCTGCTCCTATACTCAAATCCCCTAGCGATGAAGGCCAACATGCCATTTGCCGCCTTCACCGCCTGCTGTACCTGCATGCCAACTTTCAATGACTGATGAACCATGACCCCAGGTCCCGTTGCACCTCCCCATTTCCTAATCTGCCGCTATTCAGATAATATTCTGCCTTTGTGTTTTTGCCACCAAAGTGGATAACCTCACATTTATCCACATTATACTGCATGTGCCATGCATTTGCCCACTCACCTAACCTGTCCAAATCACCCTGCAGCCTCTTTGCATCCTCCTCACAGCTCACACCGCCACCCAGTTTAGTGTCATCTGCAAACTTGGAGATATTACACTCAATTCCTTCATCCAAATCATTAATGTATATTGTGAAGAGCTGGGGTCCCAGCACTGAGCCCTGCGGCACTCCACTAGTCACTGGCTCCCATTCCGAAAAGGACCCGTTTGTCCCGACTCTCTGCTTCCTGTCTGCCAACCAATTCTCTATCCACGCCCGTACATTACCCCCAAACCATGTGCTTTGATTTTGCACACCAATCTATTATGTGGGGCCTTGTCAAAGGCCTTTTGAAAGTCCAAATTCACCACATCCACTGGTTCTCCCTTGTCCACTCTACTTGTTACATCCTCAAAAAATTCCAGAAGATTTGTCAAGCATGATTTCCCTTTCATAAGTCCATGCTGACTTGGTCCAATCCTGTCACTGCTTTCCAAATGCGCTGCTATTTCATTCTTAATAATTGATTCCAACATTTTCCCCACTACTGATGTCAGGCTAACCGGTCTATAATTACCCATTTTCTTTCTCCCTCCTTTTTTAAAAAGTGGTGTTACATTAGCTACCCTCCAGTGCAGAGTCGATAAACTGTTGGAAAATGATCACCAATGCATCCACTATTTATAGGGCCACTTCCTTAAATACTCTGGGATGCAAACAATCAGGCCCCAGGGATTTATCGGCCTTCAATCCCATCAATTTCCCCAACACAATTTCCCGCCTAATAAGGATATCCTTCAGTTTCTCCTTCTCACTAGACCCTCGGTCCCCTAGTACATCCGGAAGGTTATTTGTGTCTTCCTTCGTGAAGACAGAACCAAAGTATTTGTTCAATTGGTCTGCCATTTCTTTGTTCCCCATTATAAATTCACCTGAGTTCGACTGCAAGGGACCTACGTTTGTCTTCACTAATCTTTTTCTCTTCACATATCTATAGAAGCTTTTGCAGTCAATTTTTATGTTCACGGCAAGCTTCTTCTCGGACTCTATTTTCCCCCTCTTAATTAAACCCTTTGTCCTCCTCTGCTGAATTCTAAATTTCTCCCAGTCCTCAGGTTTGCTACTTTTTCTGGCCAATTTATATGCCTCTTCTTTGGATCAAACACTATCCTTAATTTCCCTTGTTAGCCACGGTTGAGCCACCTGTTTTATTTTTACTCCAGACAGGGATGTACAACTGTTGAAGTTCATCCATGTGATCTATAAATGTTTGCCATTGCCTATCCACCGTCAACCCTTTCAGTATCATTTGCCAGTCTATTCTAGCCAATTCACGCCTCATGCCGTCGAAGTTAGCTTTCCTTAAGTTCAGGACCCTAGTTTCTGAATTAACTGTGTCCTCTCCATCTTAATAAGGAATTCTACCATATTATGGTCACTCTTCCCCCAAGGGGCCTCGCACAACAAGATTGCCAATTAGTCCCTTCTCATTACACCACCCAGTCTAAGATGGCCAGCTCTCTAGTTGGTTCCTCGACATTTTGGTCAAGAAAACCATACCTAATACACTCCAGGAAATCTTCCTCCAACGCATTGCTACCAGTTTGGTTAGCCCAATCTATATGTAAATTAAAGTCGCCCATGATAACTGCTGTACCTTTATTGCATACATCCCTTATTTCTTGTTTGATGCTGTCCCCAACCTCACTACTACTGTTTGGTGGCTTGTACACCACTTGCACCAGCGTTTTCTGCCCTTTGGTATTCCGTAGCTCCACCCATACCGATTCCACATCATCCAAGCCAATGTCCTTCCTTACTATTGCATTAATTTCCTCTTTAACCAGCACTGTTAGTTGCCACTTACTAAGTCATTTATTTAAAAAAAAATTCTCCTTGTTTGTTCTATAGAAGTTTACAGCTCAGGAAGCCATTTGACCCACTTGAAAACAGATCCCTCTGCCTAGCTTTCTCCCCATATCTCTGTATGGTCCTCTGCTCCAAATATTATTCCTAATGAACCATTCCACTACTTTGCCAACTACTCATTAGGGACAAATTAGTTTGTAGTTACTTATAATTCGTTTTTGTGGCATTTCTTAAAAGTTAGTACCATGTTGGCTTGTTTCCAATTTGATTAGGTCTCCCTATTCATTGACTTTCATGATGATTACTACAAGCAATAAATAGATTTGATTTCTAGTTTTGCATAGCACCCTCCCTCTGGACATTTATTGGTGTTGAGTCTTTTTAAACTATCGAGGACATTAATGTAACTGATAGTAAAATCACTTTAGCTGATCTGTTAGGAATATTCTCCTGTTTCTTTTTCATTGCTGTCCCGCAATGTTCAACTACAAGACCAGTAAAATTAGATATTTGAAGAAATATTTTTTTTCTAGGTATGTGAGAATTTTCCAGAGTGTGGATCTTTCCAGCAATTTTTATTTTAGGTAAGTCATTGTTTATATTTGTGATTTCCATCATTAAATTTATATTGGTAATATTTCTTTAGTTCTTTCCTCTATATACAAATATGTCTCTCCTGGGCAGAACAGAATTGTTTTTGATGTGGCATTTTTTTCTTCCTCCTGCCATTACTTGTGGTCGGAGAGCTGTGTGTTGTGCATTTTGTCCAGCTTGTGATTTTTTAAAAAAATTGTATTTTGTCTTGTAAATGCCTTTGCTTTTGGTGTGGGTAAATAAATAATTTGGTAGTTGTATAATGATGCTACATTTCAAGAATTGCACCAGATATGATAGTAGGCTATCAAGCATGAAATGGACATGTGCTGGATATGCCTTATCCTTCCAGCTTCTAATGGCTGGAACTAAAACTAGTGACTGGAGAAGATGTAGAATGATGAATGTCAGATAAGTTAGCTGTCGCCATTTGACACTAACCTAGTCCTACAGGACAGACACACCAACATTAGCGTCCTCGACCAGGCCAACAACCCCAGCATTGAAGCACTGACCACACTTGATTAGCTCCACTGGGCAGGCCACATCGTTCGCATGCCTGACACAAGACTCCCAAAGAAAGCGCTCTACTCTGAACTCCTTCACGGCAAACGAGCCAAAGGTGGGCAGAGGAAACGTTACAAGGACACCCTCAAAGCCTCCCTGATAAAGTGCAACATCCCAACCAACACCTGGAAGTCCCTGGCCAAAGACCGCCCTAAGTGGAGGAAGTGCATCCGGGAGGGTGCTGAGCACCTCGAGTCTCATCGCCGAGAGCATGCAGAAATCAAGCACAGGCAGCGGAAAGAACATGCAGCAAACCAGTTCCCCCCCACTCCTTTCCTCAACGACTATCTGTCCCACCTGTGACAGGGACTGTGGTTCTTGTATTGGACAGTTCAGCCACCTAAGGACTCATATTTTAAGAGTGGAAGCAAGTCTTCCTCGATTCCGAGGGACTGCCTATGATGATGAGTCCTACAAGAGTGAAAAACTGATACCTAAAATATTTGACCACCTAAGATTAGTTCTCCTGTAAAATCAATTATCTTGGTACTGGACAAGCATGCAGGGCCTCCTAGTGCAACACTAGATCAGCATCCATGCTGGCTAGTTATGGATGGTTGCTACTTACTCAGGTTTTGGTCCATCATTGTTATTGGCATTGTTGTCTTGCAGGTGGTTGTGATGCTCTCTAGTCCAATTCTTTCCAAATGTTCTTTCACAAGTAATTGGATAGAAATAATGTTGGTGCTAAAGCCAAATTATTAGTGTTTCTCCTGCACTTTTTTTAAGCCCTAACAATGAATAAGCTTCAACCCTTTTTCGTTGTCTCTTCTCTTTTCTCACCCCTCACTTCATTAATAGGTACAAATGTCAGAAGGCACTACCTCATCCACATTAGAAATGAATTGCATCCTAGAAGTACTAAATACTTTATTGCTAACTATCCCCTCAATAGATATGTTTTCCCTTCCATACATACCCTTTTGAAGAATTATAAGAACATAAGAAATAGGAGCAGAAGTAGGCCATGTGGCCCCTCGAGCCTGCGACACCATTCAATAAAATCATGGCTGATCTGATCTTGGCCTCAACTCCACTTCCCTGCCCTCTCCCCATAACCCTTTACTCCCTTATCATTCAAAAATCTGTCCATCTTGACCTTAAATATATTCAATGACCCAGCCTCCACAGCTCCCTGGGTAGAGAATTCCAAAGATTCACGACCCTCTGAGAGAAGGAATTCCTCCACATTTCCGTTTTAAATGGGCGACCCCTTATTCTGAGACTATGTCCCCTAGTTCTAGGTTCCCCCACGAGGGAAAACATCCTCTCTGCATCTACCCTGTCAAGCTCCCTCAGAATCTTATACGTTTCAAGATCACCTCTGTCTCCTAAACTCCAAATGAGTATAGACCCAACCTGTTGAACCTTTCTTCATATGACTACGCCTTCATCTCAGGAATCAACCTCTTGAACCTTCTCTGAACTGCCTCCAATGCAAGTATATCCTAAAGAGACCAATACTGTACACAGTACTCCAGGTGTGGTCTCACCAACACCCTGTACAGTTGTAGCAGGACTTCCCTAATTTTATACTCCATCCCCCTTGCAATAAAGGTCAACATTCCATTTGCTTTCCTAATTACTTGCTGTACCTGCATGCTAACCTTTTGAGTTTCATGTACAAGGAGCCCCAGATCCCTCTGTACTGCAGCATTTTGTAATCTCTCCTCATTTAAATAAAAAAATTTTCACCCAAAGTGTACAACCTCACACTTTCCCACAATATACTCCATCTGCCAAATGTTTATCCACTTAACCTATCTATGGGCTCAAATTTCCCCAGGAGTTACCCCGCTTTTTTTTTTTGGAGTAAGAGGCTTTTTTTGGAGTAACTTAAAAATCTCAAATTTCCCCATTTAACTTGCTCCAGTGTAAGTCAGTTAGTTAGGTTTTTTTTTAGGTTTGTTTTTTTTCTCCAAAAGGGGGCGTGACCAGCCACTTACACCTGTTTTGGCCATGGAAGCAAATTTGGCCAGCTAAAAGTTACTCCAAACTAACTTAGGCCAGTGTATGTGACCACTTTTGTCGGCACAGAAAAACCTTGCCTACATTTAAGAAATCAGCATAGGTAGTCATAGATAGGGGGGGGAAGTTAAGTTAGAGGATTCTAAAGCACTAAACATCTTCACAACTTCACAGCATCAGCACAATGTCAAAACAATTTTAGCACAACATGTTCGCGACATCATCAAAAATAAATGAAAGATAACTTGGCTACTGAAAATAGAGCAGTCCTGCCTTGCCGACTGCAGAACGCACCAGCTAGCCCTCCCGCCAGGGCTAGGGGCAGCAGGCACGCATGACTGTAGAGGTGAGGGATGGTTTTGTTTTTACAGTTGTTCCTAAATGTGTGGTGATAATGGAACATGATTCAGTTTTAATGCAAAAAATATTTTATTGGGAAGTTTACAGTGCACTTCAACAACAACAGCAAAGAAAGGCTGCACCCATCTCTCACCCACATATCGGGGAATGTGCACTTCCTCATAGGAATGGTGGTGGGGGGAGGGCTGGGGGCCCGGCTTGGGTCTCAACAGAGGCTGGTGTGAGGATTGCAGTGGGAGTGGCATTTGATTGTCAGGCCTGTGTACCCTTATTGCAGCAGCTAGTGCCCTTATGGCCTCTGCCATCATTTGCACTCCCTCTGACATGCCCGCCCTCAGTTCCCATTTTAGTGCTGATATTTCTCCCGACAGTGTCGCACGCTCATCACGCAACCCACTGACGGCGGCCACGAGTGATCGGAAAAGGGCATTAGTCTCCTCACCCAATGACATAACCTGATGTACATCTAATGAAGGCTGCATCTCAGGAGAGACTGGTCGGCTTCTCCTTCCCCTCACCGTGGGTCTGCATAGCGGCACCCCTCCAGTGCGAGACAGTGGGGCCCTGGGTGTTACAACCTGCATTCCACCACCGCCACTGGGACCCGCAACCTCGGAAGGTGTGAAACCAAGGCATTTCGTGGCAGAGCTCATGGAGGTGTCTGGCAAAGTGATGCCCTGTACCATGAACTGATCCATTTCACGATCAGCATTCTCCCATGAACACAGATCCATGAACCCCATCCCCCCCACCCACCTTGGTCTGGAGCGGACGCATCTAGAACTTCTTGTTGATGTTCAGGATTATCTTCTTCTTCTTCTGTAAAATACAACAGATCAATCAAATGGTTAGCAGGAAAGGAGGGGGCAGGATGGGTGGAATGAGTAGTCTCACGCATAGCCGACCAGTCAGCAGGTTGATTTGAAGGGCGACAATGCATTTTCATGATTGACCCTCACCCTCGCGTGTGGGCCCAAATTGTGCAAAGCTGATTCTTTTTCAGCAGGTGCGACTAAGCAAGGCAGCGACCCTCTGTTCCATGGGTGATGGTTGGTGCAGACTTGGCGGCCCTCCTGTTCTAGTTCTCTCCCTTTTGTTGTGGGCCAATTTCTTCTGCAAAGATGAAAATATAATTTTTGCCACATAGTGAGCTTCTGATGGATGGGACATATACAGATGATCACAATAACAATTGCAATTCTATTAAAAAATACTTACACTCACTACTTGACCAACGTCCTGCCATTTCTTTTTACACTGGCTTCCACTTCTTGCGGTCTTCACCCCTGCGGAGAATTCTTCTGCAATTAAGTTCCAGCATCTCCTCATTTTTTTTGGGGTGGAACTTTTGTGGGACCACTCTTATTGATATCCAGCTCCTGCCATCTGTCCTCAGTGACAGTGACTAGTTTCTCCACCTCCTCATGCAAGAAGTTCTTTGCCTTGTTGCACGCTCTTGTGTCATTGGTGTATTGGATTTATACTCAGGTCATCTTGAAAACACAGTTCTCACCTTTCATGCATCTATGCAGCACTCCTTTCCACTCCCTCAGCCACCCTAAAATCACAATTCACACCTTACCTTCTAATATGGCCCACTGCCAATGCTGCTGAGGCACTGAGGACGCTCTCCCTTTAAATGGCCGATTGCCAAGGTTCCTGCCCCATTGGTCAAATGGTCATGCGTCCCCCTGCCGGCACTCGAGGACACGCCGGGCCCAAGCCCTGCGCCGCCCCGCCCCCCCCCCCCCCCCTGCCGGCTGCGCTGAACAAGTGCAGCCCCCCCCACCCCCGCAGGTTTCTCTGCGCCACACCACGTGCCCACAGTGATCCAGGAACGGCCAAATTATCCCGGTATGTTTTCGGCACATTTTTTCCTCCACGAAGTTGGGCGCACCACATCTAATTACGCCGCTCTAAGCAGCTGGGGAAATTTGGGGCCATAATCCCTTTGCAGATGCTTTGCGTCCTCCTCACAACTTGCTTTCCCACCTATCTTTGTATCAAAATTCACATCCTTGTGTCAAATCTTCAATAGCTCAAGGTATCTTATCTAATTTGTTCTATCCGTGTCCGAAACAGCTTATTGTGGGAACAAAAACCATTTTTGGGAGGAGACTGAGGAGGTTATCGACACTGAGTACATGGAATAGGTCTCCCTTTTCCTTGACTGGTTCATTCACAAGGATATTTGATGCTTTTAAGGCCAGAGTAGCCACGAGTGCAAAAACATCAGCCCTGGAGAATTTCATTGGATCAATCTACTTTGACCTATTAGGAATTCATATTTTGTTAGTTACCACAGCCTAGATCAGCAATCGCTTATGATTTAACAGACTGGACTGACTGCTTCTCTATCTAATCCTATCCACAGACCTCATTCTAAATTTCTACCATAGATATGTGAGAATTTAATTAGATGTTATCCATCTTTCTCTCCATCCCCCTATATATGAGTGTAATGTAGGTTTTATTCATATAGATGCCAAAAGAGTTTTGATCTAAATCTTGGGCAGAATCAAGTCTATTTGTAAGATCAGGCAACTCTTTTTTTTTTTTAGATCTGCCATTTCCAGTCAGGAGTTGGTGAAATAACATGTCAGATGTGGTCTGCATTGTGTAAGCCATTTTCCTAGCTCTAATTCCACACCTTGGACTAATTCGTTGAAGGTCATCTTTAGATAACATTAAATAGCATTTTTGGGTGACCCTCATATTTTTTATAAAACTCTGCTGTGTTTAGATTTAGCAGTCAATGGCAATCAGCAATTTGCGCTCTCAATTCTCAATTTTTAGATATTTTGTAAAAATCACAAAATTTACACCTACTGTTTTACTACTGGGTCGTGCATAGGGAGCACACTCTAATGAAGAAGAAAGTTTTAGTTACCTGTCTTATGGGATTGTCTTCATTGCTTGAATGCAAATATCCACCCATCCTTTGCAAGACTACATAAGAATGTGGAAAGTTGCATCTTGTAAAACAAAACTGTTTAGCCCAATGAGCAAGTTTTCTGCTGGATAAATCATCATAGGCGGTCCCTTGTATCGAGGATGACTTGCTTCCACACTAAAAAGGGATGAGTTTACAGGAGTTTCAATGAACAACCTAATATTCCAGGTCCTGAACTACATGTTGAAGGGTGGAAGCTGCCTGTGCATGGCTTTTTTTAAATGTGTGGTGGCCGTTGCACACCAGCCACCACATGGGCTTGACAGAGCGAGGTCTTGGTCCAGTGGCAAGGACTGAATAAAGGCAGTCACATGGCCATTGTTCATTCCAACATTTTAAAAATTGCTGGAAGAAACTGCCTGTATTCACTCCTTTGGCAATATGGAGTTATTTCTGTGGTATGTATGATATGCTTCCATTTGAAGATTGAAGGAATTGGGTGTTTCCAGTTTTTTTTAAGGAAAACTGTAGCCATTTATTTCAAATGTTGCGTAGAAGTACTTTTTGTCTGAAGAGAAACTATAATGCCAATGTTGCTTTATTTCTTTTTTTACAGCTACAGCTATGATCTGACTCATTCCCTTCAGTTCAATTTGACCGTGTTGAAAATGCCTAGTGAGGGATTAAAAAGTGACACCATTGGGCATGGTCGGCAGGAGAGCTTTGACATCTTTGAGGATGAGGGTGTCACTACACAGGCTGGAAGTGGTGAGTATTAAATGTTGTGATAGATGCAGGCAGTGTATTGAAGGATAATATAGATTGGACAATAGAAAAATATGCATAGTTGCCTGCCCCTTTTATCCTGTGATTACTGTGCAATTGCCCCTTTTCATATTGCAGAGTAGGTTAATAAGAACATAAATTAGACTAATTACACTTCCAGATTTAATTGCATGTTCACATTCAAAATAGCGGAAAAATGCTCACTGTGATAGAGTCCCCACCAGATCTGTCTACAAGGGGAACAAATTAAAACTATTTTTAATGAAGAATGACAATATAAAAACAAACCTTTTTTTATACTAAATGTAGGTGCCAGACTTTGAAATGGTTGTTTTAAAATTTGTGTTGCAAAAGTGATGTAATTGAAATCTGGCCCTTTGTAATTATTGAATCATTGGGGCCAAGTTTCGGCCTGAGTTGCTCCTGTTTTTTTGGAGCAACTGGTTTAGAATGGAGTATCTTAGAAATTGCAATTCTCGGCATTTAGTTTGCTCCAGTTCTAGTCAGTTAGAACAGTTTCAGTTTGGAACAGATTTTTTTTTTTCCAAAAGGGGGCATGTCCGGCCACTTGCGCCCGTTTTGAAAGTTTAGGCAGTGAAAACATACTCCAAACTAACTTAGAATGGAGTAAGTGTAGATTTTTGTACGCTCAGAAAAACCTTGTCTACACTTAGAAAAGCAGGCGTAGAGAATGGGGGGGGGGTTTAAAGGGAAGTTTTCAAACATTAAACAAATAAAGAGCCATCATCAATAATAAATGATAAATACATCAATAAATCAACCAATAAATCAATCAAAAAAAAATTAAGAAGAAAAAATCAATAAATCAAAACATAAAGCACCGGGAGTCCTCCAACAGCGTGCTGGGACGGCCCCCCCCCAACCCTCAGTGTGTCCGTCAGTGTCAGTGTCTCTATCTCTCTGTTTGTCTGTGTGTGTGTGTCTCTCACTCTGTCAGTGTCTGTGTTTCTGACAGCGAGGGGGGAGGGGGAGGAAGGAGGAGGGCGGTAGAGGTGGGTGGGGGTTGGGGGAGGAGGAAGAAGGGAGGGGAGGGGAAGGGAGGCTGAACGGCCGGGCCCAAGACTTCGGGCATGATTTACAGGTAGGTGGTGTCGGGTCTTGGGTCCGGGGGTCGCGGAGATCGGGGGTGGGGGGCGGAGATCGGGGGGGTGGGGGGGGCAGAGATCGAGGGGGTGGGGGGGCAGAGATCGGTGGGTGAGGGCGGGGGGGTCGCGGAGATGGGGGGGTCGCGGAGATTGGGAGGGTGGGGGCCGCGGAGGGCGGCCACGGAAATTGGGGGGGTGTGGGGGGAAGAGAGTCGCGGAGATCGGTGTGGGGGGGGTAGAGGTGGGGGGGGGGGAGAGTTGCGGAGGTGTGGTGGGGGGGAAGAGTTGCGGAGGTCAGGGGGGTGGAGAGTCGGGGGGGGCGGAGGAGAATCGGGAGGGGAGGAGGAGAGTGTCTCATGAGGGGAGGGGGGGTGGTGAGTCGCGGAGGTCGGGTCCAGTTCCGGGGAGCGGGAGTCAAGTCGGGTCGGGTCAGGTCCGGTCGGGTGGGCGGTGAGCCTTATCCACGCAGTCCCAGTGAGGCCATTCGGCCAGGGCTAGGGGCTGCATGCTTCGGGCCCCTCCCACAGTTTTGGGCGCCTGGAGCTACTGCACATGCGCGCCAACTGTAGCGCGCATGTGCAGAGGTCCCGGCACTGTTTTCAGCGCAGGGACCTGGCTCCGCCCCCCCACAGCTCATGCTGCACCGCGCCCAGCTCCAGAGGACCTGCAGGGAGCCGGAGAATAGGTGAGTTTTTTTTAGGCGCACTTTGTGCCGCAAAAAACGGTCGTCCATTTCAAGTAAACCTGAGAGAAGTGTGGGCACAGAGCTGGCAATAGATCATTTGCTTGTTACGTTTCAGAATAGTGCATGCAGAAAGACGCTAAGGTTCTGTTTCTTTTCCTTCCCCCCACCACTCCAAAAAATCATGGCATCCAACTATCTCTTAAATTATTGCAGCTTTTTTGCATCCATTACTCTACCCATTCTATCGGTTGATTATTCTGAAAGAAATTAACAAATTTCAACCTGCCTTCCCTTGTTTTATTCAGCATTAAGTCTACCAAGACTCCCTAGCTTTCTTAACTTCATCCTTTTTAAACTATTCATGGAGTATTTGTATCATCTATTGTCTTTCATGTGTGCAGTAATTTTCATTTGTCTAATTAAACTTCATCTGCCTTTGATCGGCCCCTGTCCAGGGCAATGTTCCCTACTCAAGAATTACCACCAAAAACTGACTACCATTCACCTTGTTGCTGTTTGTGGTACCTTGTGTAAAATGGATGTTGCATTCACCCTCAAAACTGTAATTGCACAATATAATTTGTTCTATGTATTGTTTCTGATAGATTGATATGCTATACAAATGCAAGGAAATTGTTGGTCTGTAACTGTATTGGATATATATACTTTACTACTTTAAAAAAAATCATTAGTTACCGCTTTTGGGGCCAGTACTTTAAAATTCTGCACCACTCTATCCCCTACTGTGCTACGTTATCCAAAACAGAATGAGAATACATTAAACATCAGAACCATTGTTCTGATGCCAGATTGACCATGAGCAATACCACAGCTATTTTATATATACTATTTTATGGTTATTACTCATTTTATGTTTAAATGTTTACGGTGATAAAATATTTATCATTTTCAGCTCCTGGTTACTATGGCATTCAGAATCAGCCCTACCCTAAATATGCTTGGAATGGTTACATCTTGGAAAACGTCACAGCTGCTGTCCACCATAACTGGTTGTTGTATATTATTCATGGATTCTGTGGTCAATCAAGTATCCTTTTCTAATGTATTCCATTTTTATATGATCATAAAATATTTTTAAATTTTAAATATTATCCTTTCTGTTGTAACCTATTATAGAATTATGAAATTTATGGCAAACTATCCAGCCCATCGTGTCTGTGCCGGCCAAAAAAGAGCTATCCAGCCCAATCCCACTTTCCAACTCTTGGTGCGGAGCCTTGTAGGTTACGTATTCATATAATAGTCTCAAAGCCAGACGTCCCGATAGTTATAGAAACATAGGCCCCAAGTTTCCACATGATTTGCTCCTGGTTTTTAGGAGCAACTGGTGTAGAACGGAGTATCTTAGAAATCAGAATTCTCGTCATTTAGTTTGCTCCAGTTCTAGTCAGTTAGAACAGTTTCACTTTGGAACAGAATTTGTTTTTCAAAAGGGGGCGTGTCCGGCCACTTACGCCTGTTTTCAAAGTTTCGTCAGTGAAAACTTACTCCAAACTAACTTAGAATGGAGTAAGTGAAGATTTTTGTACTCTCGAAAAAAACCTTGTCTGCACTTTAGAAAATCAGGCGTAGGTTACAAATCAGGCGTAGGGAATGGTGGTGGGGGGGGGCGGGGTTTAAAGGGAAGTTTACAAACATTAAACACTTCAGTTTTACAAATAAAGAGCCATCATCAATAATAAATGATAAATACATCAATAAATCAACCAATAAATCAATCCAAAAAAAATTAATAAGATAATTTTTTTTTAAATCAATGAATAATACATTTTCTACTTACTGACTGCAGCACCGTGAGCCCTCCAACAGCGTGCTGAGATGCCCCCCCCCCACTGTGTCTCTGTCAGTGTCTCTATCTCTCTGTCTGTCTGTGTGTGTCTCTCATTCTCTGTCCCTCAGTGTCTGTGTTTCTGACAGCGAGGGGAGGGGGATGGGGGGGAGAAGAGGAGATGGGGGGTGGGGGAAAGGAGATGGGGGGTGGGGGGAAGGAGATTGGGGGGGTGGGGGAAAGGAGATCGGGGGTGGGGGGAAGGAGATTGGGGGGGTGGGGGGAAGGAGAAGGAGAAGGGGGAGGGAGGCTGAACGGGCCGGACCCGAGACTTCGGGCAGGGCCCGTCCCCAGCACCAGATTTACAGGTAGGTGGCGCTGGGTCAGGGGGTGGTGGGAGGGAGGTCGGTTCGTTTCGGGTCGGGGGGAGGGAGGGAGGGAGGGAGGGAGAGAGAGAGAGAGGGAGGTCGGGTCGGATCCAGTCCGGGGGCGGGGGTGGGGGGGAGCGGAGCGGGAGTCGGGTCGGTGTCTGGTGCGGTCCGGCAGTGGGAGCAGGAGTCGGGTCGGTGTCGGGTCCGGTCCGGAGGCGGGGGGGGGGCTCCAGTCCGGGGGGGGTCGGGTCTGGTTCGGGGGCTGGGGGGGGGGGGGGGAGGGAGCTGGAGTCAGGTTGGTGTCTGGTCCGGGCGGGAAGCGGGAGTCGGGTCGGGAGGAAGCAGGAGCTGGCCGTGGGAGGAGCCTTATTCACGCAGCCCCAGTGAGGCCATTCGGCCAGGGCTAGGGGCTGCATGCTTCGGCCCCCCTCCCACACAGTTTTGGGCGCCTAGAGCTACTGCACATGCGCGCCCACTGTAGCGCGCATGTGCAGAGGTCCCGGCACTGTTTTCAGCGCAGGGATCTGGCTCCGCCCCTGAAAGCTCCTGCTGCGCTGCACCGAGGGCCAGAGGACCTGCAGGGAGGTGGAGAATCTGGAGGGGTTTTTTTAGGCGCACTTTGTGGCGCGAAAAACGGGCATCCAGGTCGGGACTGCGCCGTTCTAGGCGCGGCTCGAAACTTGGGCCCATTGAAAATAGTTGCAGGAGTAGGCCAGTCGGCCCTTCGAGCCTGCACCGCCATTCAACAAGATCATGACTGATCACTCCCTCAGCACCCCCCTCCCGCTTTCTCTCCATACCCCTTGATCCCCCCCCCCAACCGTAACGGCCATATCTAACTCCCTCTTGAATATATCCAATGAACTGGCATCAACAACTCTCTGCGGCAGGGAATTCCACAGGTTAACAACTCTGAGTGAAGAAGCTTCTCATCATCTCATTCCTAAATGGCCTGCCCCTTATCCTCAGACTGTGTCCCCTGGTTCTGGACTTCCCCAACATCGGGAACATTCTTCCCGCATCTAACCTGTCCAGTCTCGTCAGAATCTTATACGTTTCTATGAGATCCCCTCTCATCCTTCTAAACGCCAGTGTATAAAGGCCCAGTTGATCCAGTCTCTCCTCATATGACAGCCCAGCCATACCTGGAATCAGTCTGGTGAACCTTCGCTGCACTCCCTCAATAGCAAGAACGTCCTTCCTCAGACTAGGAAACCAAAACTGAACACAATATTCCAGGTGAGGCCTCACTAAGACCCTGTACAGCTGCATTAAGACCTCCCTGCAACTATATTCAAATCGCCTAGCTATGAAGGGCAACATACCATTTGCCGCCTTTACCGCCTGCTGTACCTGCGTGCCCACTTTCAGTGACTGATGAACCATGACACCCAGGTCTCGTTGCACCTCCCCTTTTCCTAATCTGCCATCATTCAGATAATAATCCGCCTTCGTGTTTGTGCTCCCAAAATAGATAACCTCACATTTATCCACATTATACTGCATCTGCCATGCATTTGCCCACTCACTTAAACTATCCAAGTCACCCTGCAGACTCTTAACGTCCTCCTCACAGCTCACACCGCCACCCAGTTTAGTGTCATCTGCAAACTTGGAGATATTACACTCTCTTTCTTCATCCAAATCGTTAATGTATATTGTAAAGAGCTGGGGTCCCAGCACTGAGCCCTGTGGCACCCCACAAGTCACTGCCTGCCATCCTGAAAAGGACCCGTTTATCCCGGCTCTCTGCTTCCTGTCTGCCAACCAGTTCTCTATCCACGCCAGTACATTACCCCCAATACCATGTGCTTTGATTTTGCACACCAATCTCTTGTGCAGGACCTTGTCAAAAGCCTTTTGACAGTCCAAATACACCACAACCACTGGTTCTCCCTTGTCCACTCTGCTAGTTACATCCACAAAAAATTCCAGAAGATTCGTCAAGCATGATTTCCCTTTCATAAATCCATGCTGACTTGGTCCGATCCTGTCACTGCTTTCCAAATGCGCTGCTATTTCATCCTTAATGATTGATTCCAACATTTTCCCCGCTACTGATGTCAGGCGAACCCGTCTATAATTACCCATTTTCTCTCCCTCCTTTTTTAAAAAGTGGTGTTACATTAGCTACCCTCCAGTGCATAGGAACTGATCCAGAGTTGATAGACTGTTGGAAAATGATCACCAATGCATCCACTATTTCTAGGGCCACTTCCTTAAGTACTCTGGCCTGCAGACTATCAGGTCCTAGGGATTTATCAGCCTTTAATCCCATCAATTTCCTGCCGAATAAGGATATCTTTCAGTTCCTCCTTTTCACTAGACCCACTGTCCCCCAGTACATTCGGAAGGTTATTTGTATCTTCCTTTGTGAAGACAGAACCGAAGTATTGGTTCAATTGGTCTGCCATTTCTTTGTTCCCCATTATAAATTCACCTTAATCCGACTGCAAGGGACCTACGTTTGTCTTTACTAATCTCTTTCTCTTCACATATTTATAGAAGCTGTTGCAGTCAGTTTTTATGTTCCCTGCAAGCTTCCTCTCGTACTCTATTTTCCCCCTCTTAATTAAACCCTTAGTCCTCTGTTGAATTCTAAATTTCTCCCAGTCCTCAGGTTTGTTGCTTTTTCTTGCCAATTTATATGCCTCTTCCTTGGTTTTAACACTATCCTTAATTTTCCTTGTTAGTCATGGTTGAGCCACCTTCCCAGTTTTATTTTTACTCCAGACAGGGATGTACAATTGCTGAAGTTCATCCATGTGATCTTTAAGTGTTTGTCATTGCTTATCCACCGGCAACCCTTTAAGTATCCTCTGCCAGTCTATTCTAGCCAATTCACTCCTCATACCGTTGAAGTTACCTTTCCTTAAATTCAGGACCCTAGTTTCTGAATTAACTTTGTCACTCTCCATCTTAATAAGGAATTCTACCATATTATGGTCACTTTTCCCCCAAGGGGCCTCGCACAACAAGATTGCTAATTAGTCCCTTTTCATTACGCATCACCCAGTCTAGGATGGCCAGCTCCCTGGTTGGTTCCTCGACATATTGGTCTAGAAAACCATCCCTAATACATTCCAGGATCAACTCCTCCACCGCATTGCTACCAGTTAAGTTAGCCCAATCAATATGTAGATTAAAGTCGCCCATGATTACTGCTGTAACTTTATTGCGCACATCCCTTATTTCTTGTTTGATGCTGTCCCCAACCTCACGACTACTATTTGGCGGTCTATACACAACTCCCACTAGCGTTTTCTGCCCTTTGGAATTCCACATCATCCAGACTAATGTCCTTCCTTATAATTGCAATGATTTCCTCTTTAACCAGCAATGCCACCTTTTCCTTTCTGTCTATCCTTCCTAAATGTTGAATACCCCTGGATGTTGAGTTCCCAGCCTTGGTCACCCTGGAACCATGTCTCCGTGATGCCAATCACATCGTATTTGTTAACTGCTATCTGCGCAGTTAATTCATCCACCTTATTCCGAATACTCCTCGCATTGAGGCACAGAGCCTTCAGGCTTGTCTTTTTAACACAGTTTGTCCCTTTTTGAATCTTGATGTAATGTGGCCATTTTTGCTTTTTGCCTTGGGTTTCTCTGCCCTGCACGTTTACTATGGGCGAAAAACTCCTCGGTTGTTCTATGAAGTATAAATAGAACCTAAAAAATGATGGTGGGGGGGGAGAGGAAAGAAGGAGAGAGAGAGAGGTGCTTTAACCAGTTAGCCTAACTTCAGTAGTGGGAAATGCTGGAGAATACTTCATGAGATGCTACCAAATTTTGTCTAAAGAATCCAGAGGTATTCAGGAGATGTAGCAAAGTTTAGAACTTTGTTATGTAACAGTTAGAAGTATTGGATCATTAACCAAATCAGTAGGTGATTGATCCATTGGATCTAATTAGAGAGCTCCAGAAAATAAAATTATGGTTCATGTAATTAGAGATAAATGGTAGCCTAACTGACTATTGGTTTTGTAATAGAAAACAGAATATGATGTGTGCCATTGGCTCTGAGGACCAGCGAAATTCAGTAGAGACCTGTCTTATAGATGCCTAGGGCTAGAAAGTCCGTAGCACCCCGTTTAACTTTTGAAAACTGGAAAAAGTAGCACCAGGCACTAATGTTTCATTCCTGCTGGGAAATTCAGCTTTAGCGCTCCAAGAGGGAAATGGAGCACTAACTCAATCGTTAACCACTTGTCTTGGGGCGCTAAAGTCCAAGAGCGCTGGACAAAGTGAAGTGCAATGCTAATGTCATCAGCAGTTGCTTCCCTCGCTTAAAGGAAAGGACCAATGATGGTGCACAATCTACATTTCAGCATTTCAAGGCGACCTGCGTGACTGCCATTACAGCCCCAAACACACTCAAAGTGGGGAGCTTGGAAATGAAACAACAAAACTTTCAGCGGGCACCAAACTGGTGAAAATAATAAAGATTGACCTACCTGAAAACCAATCCCTTAAATTAGCGATCCCCAAGCGGCCAGCTGAATTGACACGTCGTCTCTTCCTGTCGTTGTTGACGCCCGGCGATACAGCAGGGGGGCGGGATGCAATCTCGCATCCAGAGCAGAAACGGGGCGCTGCACACTTTGACATCATGATCTGCAAGATGCTAGAGACCCAGGCGGTAAGTGTTGGCGCCAGCACTAAAGCGGCAAGGAAGTTCATGGGCGTCGCTGAATTCGCCACGCCCGGTCACTAATCTCTGAGCGCCCCGTTGGAGCCTCCTCCCCGGGCGCTAAGCAGCTGAATTTCTCCCACCAACTGTTTACATTATTCAAATGAACTAAAGGATGGTATTTCTCATCAAATCTTGCATTACATCAATCTGTGTAGCTAGGTAACTATATGGCTTTGTAACAGTCAAAGGGGATTGAACCAATTAAGCTGAGCCAAGAAAGACAGATAAATTTTATTGGGGATAAATGTAAAACAATGCACGTCGGATTTGGAAACATAAAACCATGTGCAGAAGTGAGTGTCTATTGAAAAAAAAAGTTTAGACAACATTGATTAGTTAGTAACGTTATGTATCTGGCCAATGTGAAGCTATTATGAAAATGACTAAACAAATAGGTGCATCTCAAATTTTGCCTACATAACAGAAAATACATTTCAAAAATAACAAATGGTGGTGAAACACTTTGGGACATGCTCAGGACATCCAAGAGCGATCTATAAATATAAGTAACACCTGCACTCTTTGCCTCCAGCTCTCTCCAGATTAGTTATTTACAATCTGTATAATTCATTGGTAAGGTTACATTTCAAACATGTACAGTCTGGGGCATGTGCACCAATGTTGTATTTTGCTCTGAGTTTAAAACTAACTCAATCTTCAAAGAGCTTTGTATATTGAGGAAGGTCAAAAGAATTACTTTGAAATTTAAAAAAAAATCTAGGAAGGTTCACAGCATTCAACTGCATTTAATTGAAATAAAGTTCTGCTACAAATCTTTCATGATTTTTGAGATATGGAGAATTTAGATGTAAACAAATTATTTGAAATTAAATGCAGATGCTTACGTGCCTCCACCGAGACTCTCTATGGATGCCTATCAAAATAATTTAGTGCTATCTTAATGTCTTTAAAAAAAATAAGCTACTTAACATAGTAAAACATCCCAAGGCGCTTCACAGGAGCATTATCAAACAAAATATGATACCTAGCCACATAAGGAGATAGTAGGACAGATGACTAAAGGCTTGGTCAAAGAGGAAGGTTTTAAGCAGTATCTGAAAAGAGCAAGGTGGAGAAGTTTAAGGATGAAATTCTAGAGTTTGGGGCCAAGGCAGCTGAAGGCACATCTGCCAATGGTGGAGCGATTAAAATCGCGAATGCCCAAGTGGCCAGAATTGAAGGAGCGCAGAGATCCTTGAAGGTTGTAGAGCTGGAGGAGGTTGCAGAAGGGGGGGGCGGCGAGACCATGGAAGGATAAGAATTTTAAAATCAAGGCATTGGCGGTCTGGGAGCTAACGTCGGTCAGCACGCACAGGGGTGATGGGTGAACGGGACTTGGTGTGAGTTAGGATACGGACAGCAGAGTTTTGGATGAGCTCAAGTTTGCATAGGGTGGATGATGCGAGGCCGGCTAGGAATGCATTGGAGAGCATCTAGAGTTAACCAACCCATGAATGAGGGTTTCAGCATCAGATGAGATGAGGCGGGGCGGAGCTGGCCGATGTTTCGGAGGTGGAAGTAGGCGGTCTTGGTGCGGATATGTGGTCGGAAGCTCATCTCTGGATCAAACACAACACCAAGGTTGTATAGAAAATAAGTGCAGGAGTAGGCCATTCGATCCTTCGAGCCTGCACCACTATTCAATAAGATCATGGCTGATCATTCACCTCAGTACCCCTTTCCTGCTTTCTCTTCATACTTCTTGATCCCTTTAGACGTAAGGGCCATATCTAATTAACTCCCTCTTGAATATATCCAATGAACAGTGGTTCAGCCTCAGACAGTTGTTAGATGAATATCTGGTTAAGTACATGATTGAAAATTTAAAGCATTTGCATAGACTTAACTTATCAAATGATTGAAAGATCATCATTTGTGAAATGCAAAAAAAACTGCAAGTGGTGGAGATCTGAAACAAAAACAGAAAATATTAAACAGTAGCTGTGGAGCAAACGGATACGTTAATATATCGAGCATATTGCCCTTCAATAGAACTGAATAAATGAAAAATGGACAAGCATTAGAAGAGCAGAACAAAGGGAAGGAGGTGGGAAATGTAAGATGAAGTGCTTGTGAGAAGACCTGTAACCTGCTTAAAGGCGGAATAGGCTAAAATTACCCAACTTTCCTTCCCCCCCCCACCGAAGATGCAGACGAAGACCAGCAGAAATCAAACACTTCAGTTTTACTGACCTTTAGCATCTATACACCTGAATGCCATTAGATTGTTATGTAGCCATGGGAACCCTCCAGCAGAGCAGCTGTATAAACTAAACAGGTCAACACCAAGGGCAGGTCTGGACTAATAATCCAGAGACCGTGAATACAAATCCTGCCATGGCAGTTTGAGAATTTGAATTCTGTTTTTTTTTAATCTGGAAATAAAAAGCTGGTTATCAGTAAAAGTGATCATGAAGCTGTCGGGTTGCTCATAAAACCTAACTGCTTCACTGTCCTTTTTAGGAAATCTGTCCTCGTTACCCACTCTGCCCTATATGTGACTAATCCCACATCAATGCGGTTGATTCTTAACTACGCTCTGAAGGTGCCTACCAAGCCATTCCGCCAAGAATCCACACAAACTGTTGCAGTTCTCAGCGGTGGCTCACCGCCACCTTGTTGGCAACTGGTGATGGGCAATAAATGCGGGCCTTGCCAGCGAAGTCCATATCCCAGGATAAATGATTTATAGGTTTTCATTTTCTTTCCTTTATTAGGTTTTCTCCCACTGGTCCAGCTATTCGTATGTTACTTATTTCTCTACTCTGAGCTCCTTCATGGCAAACGAGCCAAAGGTGGGCAGCGGAAACGCTACAAGGACACCCTCAAAGCTTCCCTGACAAAGTGCAACATCCCCACTGACACCTGGGAGTCCCTGGCCCAAGACCGCCCTAAGTGGAGGAAGTGCATCCGAGAGGGCGCTGAGCACCTCGAATCTCAACGGCGAGAGAATGCAGAAATCAAGTGCAGACAGCGGAAAGAGCGTGCGGCGAGCCAGTCCCACCCACCCATTCCCGCTACGACTATCTGTCCCACCTGTGACAGAGTGGGGGGGGTGGGGGGAAAGAGAGTGGATTTAATATCAATTGTCCTTTCATTCCATACCTGCAATCAGTACTGTTTTATAATATGGTTACCTTGAGGGAAAATATATTTGCTGCCACAGTGAAGCTATGTCTGAAGCAACATGTGCTTTTTTTTCTTTTCCATCACTTTCACAATTTTCATTTACAAGTGTATTGATATAACTACAATTATAATTTTCTTGGAAGTAAGGACATGGAAGTGAAGACTGTTGTGCCACCAGATGTCAGCATCACTAGCCAACATAAGATCCTTGTATGCAGCTGATTCTGATTGGTGGCACATAACAATGGTCACAATTTGGCTTTACTTTTTGATACACTTCCTAAACTGGTGTTAGTGTGTTGGGATACTAGCCAAAGTTTCTGGGTTTTTTTAGGGATGCCTAAATGATGGTTTTGTCTTAATACAGCACTCTGCATCTACTGTAGTAATTGCTTTGCTGCTTGTTTAACCTTTTGTAGATGTTGATTAACATTGAACTTCAAACAGTTCAAGCTTCAGGTTCTACATCAGTTCATGGATGCCATTTCTTATTTAAGAGGAAGCCTCAATCATTGATTGAGAAACCTCTCCTTGTGCTTCCTCAGGAACTACTTTTTTACTATCGCTTCTGTAATTCAACATCTGCTCCAGCTTTTTGCAGGTGACCATTTTCTTTGAGAATCACTTCTTATCCTGAGTATGGATCTTTTTCTGATGTAAGTTCTAGGGTGCATTAATTCAAAAGCAAAATACTGCGGATGCTGGAGTCTGGAATAAAAACAGAAAATGCTGGAAATCACAGCAGGTCAGGCAGATCTGTGGAGAGGAAGCAGAGTTAACATTTCGGGTTGATGACCCTTCGTCAGAACTGGAGAGTGTTCGAAAAGAACAGATTCTTAACTAGCACTGAAAGGGGGAGGGGAAGATCTGTGATAGGTTGGAAGACGAGACATTAGAGAGACAAAAAGGATGATGGCCCAAATTCAAATGGTAATGCCAGGAGTTAAAAAAACATTAGTCAAGATAGGGTGTGAATGATGGGATAATGACGAACTGCCTTTAGAGATAAGGGGGGGAGGGAGCCAAAGATTGGCAGCAGTTACGCGCTGAGATTTTTGAACTCGATGTTGAGTCCAAAAGGCTGTAAAGTACCGAAACGCAATCTATGTTTACAGGATCATTATTTTGAATACAAACATTATTCGCTAGGCAATTTTGTCATGCATTTCATTACATAATTGCTGTAACGTACACCATGCTAAAATGTAAGTAACATTCTGAACTGTCTCAGATCTACAATTTTTATGTAACTCAATGCATAAACTTGTTTTTTGCATTATATTAGATCTCCCATGGTACACTCGCATGCAGATTGGGGGTTCTTGTGTTCATATATGGTGCCTGTACTGCGTTGATTTTGTTCCTTGCAGTTATCGCTGAGGCTTGCTGTCATGGTGGGTGAATGGACTTCAGCCTTGCTATTTTGAGTTTGCATGGGTTCGTTAGTGCTGCTTGTGAAGGGATTGCTCTCCCTTTCAGTCTGCTGCTGCTCTATCTTTTCTGTAATATTCTCCTTCTGTCTGTTTTCCCCCTTATGTCTATTATTTTCATTTTTCTTTGCTTCTCTTTCTATCCCTTTCTTCCTGAGACAAGCGATGCATGTTGGGGAGAGCAGGAAGCAGATGGAGCTGATAGTGAGTGGATAGGTACTGGGGGAGCAAATGGGAAGGTACAGAGGGCTACAATTTCCAATGGTTTACCGCCTGGTTTCTGGGCAGTATTAGCCTTTTGGCTAAGATCTGCATAACTAACCTGGCCAGCCACCATGACGTCCGGGTGGTTCCTCCCTGGTCAGGAAGGTATATGCTTACATTTTTGTAAACAGGAGGTGGGTGGGATTGGTGACCCATCCACCTCCACGGAGGTGTGTGGGGGACCTGACCCATCCACCTCCATGGCACGAACCTGGTATTGCAGTACTTCCAGGAACGGTGCAGTGGCTCTAGGCCTTTTGGCTAAGAGCATTGGCGCAGAGTGATCCTTGACTGGTGCAGGGTGACCTCTGGCGTTTGACAAAGAATTGTAACGATTGGATAACGATTGGACACGAATTTAAAAAAAAAAAAAAAAAGTATTAGCCATTATCGCTTCTCGGCCTTTTGGCTAAGATCTGCATAACTAACCTGACCAGCCACCATGACTTCCGGGTGGTTTCTCCCTGGTCAGGAAGGTATATGCTTACATTTTTGTAAACAGGAGGTGGGTGGGATTGGTGACCCATCCACCTCCACGGAGGTGTGTGGGGGACCTGACCCATCCACCTCCATGGCACGAACCTGGTATTGCAGTACTTCCAGGAACGGTGCAGTGGCTCTAGGCCTTTTGGCTAAGAGCATTGGCGCAGAGTGATCCTTGACTGGTGCAGGGTGACCTCTGGCGTTTGACAAAGAATTGTAACGATTGGATAACGATTGGACATGAATTTAAAAAAAAAAAAAGTATTAGCCATTATGGGCGATAAGCAGGTAAGCGGACAATTCCCTACCTGAGTTACGCTGGCGGTTTCGAGGTACCGCTGCAGGGCGGATCGCCGGCGTGCACCGTCCTCAGATCGTCCTGGCACGATATTTGGCTGAGCGGTGACCCGTAGGTGAGTATGAAAAAAGAAATGCCCACAAGGATCAGCAGAGCTGGGCAGTAGATGAGTAGCTCTGCAAGAAAAAGGTTAGTAATTGTTTTTTTACTCATTATTTTAAAAATCTGTTGTGATTTTGAAAATGTTTTTTTTTTGTGAAGTTTTTAAAAAAAAATTATTTTGTATTTTTCTGCTGCTCAGCCCAATCTATAGCCTCAGAGTAAATTTTTAGTGACTTTTTTTATTCATCGCCCATTTTCTTTAGGAACCACTCAATCGACCCTAAATTCCACTTTTTCGCCAGAATGGGGGTGCAACGCCCATGTTTTTCGCTCAGCGGATTTTTTTTATTTTTATGGGGGGAAGTTTTCGCCGGCGATAATCTTCGGAATCTTAACGGTCTTTTGGGCAGCAATCGTGTGCTGGCGGGCTGATGGGAAATTCTAGCCCAGAGTGTTTGGGAGAGAGTCAGAGTTATCGTTGAATGTATGCCTTCGGTCTGCTGTCCCTGCATTGGCATTGAGAGGGATGTACTTAGGGGTTGAGGTTATTGAGTGTGCATGGGGGTGGTGGGGGAAGAAGAATGATTGAAATGACTCGAGTGGAATGGAAAACCTTTTGCAAATTATTAAATTTTTCTTCTGGTTATGTGATTGTTTTATTTTTAAGGGTGTATAGCAAGATGGGTAAGGAACACCTCTTGGTGACTGTGCCGCACTATTTTAGCTTAATGTGATTGGTTGAGTCAAAAATATGATCAGATATGACATGCTATCGATAAGGTTTTATCTGATTATTTGAAGGAACATGTCTATGGAATTTGGTTGTTTGAATAGACTGGTTTCTGGATCTATAGTGTGATTGGTGAAAGAGACTCCATATCGCCACGAAACAAGTGTGTTCATACAGGAACAAGATTTTAATAATACATTGGTAAATTGCCGATAGTGTTTCCTGTGGTCAGTTAATCAATATTTTTTTAAAATCATAGGCGGTCCCTCAAAATCAGGAAGACTTGTTTCCACTCTAAAAGTGAGTTCTCAGGTGACTGTACAGTCCAATGCGGGAATTACAGTCTCTGTCACAGGTGGAACAGTCAGTCGTTGAAGGAAAGGGTGGGTAGGGAGTCTGGTTTGCCGCACGCTCCTTCCGCTGCCTGTGCTTGTTTTCTGCATGCTCTCAGCGACGAGACTCGAGGTGCTGAGCGCCTTCCCGGATGTTCTTCCTCCACTTAGGGAGGTCTTTGGCCAGGGATTCCTAGGTGTCGGTGGGGATGTTGCACTTTATCAAGGAAATTTTGAGGGTGTCCTTGAAACGTTTCCTCTACCCATCTGGGGCTCGCTTGCCGTGTAGGAGTTCCGAGTAGAACACTTGCTTTTGGAGTCTTGTGTCGGGCATGCGGACGATGTGACCTGCCCAGCAGAGCTGGTCGAGTGTGGTCAGTGCTTCGATGCTGGGGATGTTGGCCTGATCAAGAACACTGAAGTTGGTGTCAAATCCCCAGGGGATTTGCAGGATCTTGTAGAGACATCGTTGGTGGTATTTCTCCAGCGATTTGAGGTGTCTGCTGTATATGGTCCACGTCTCTGAGCCATACAAGGTATCACTACAGCCCTGAAGACCATAAGCTTAGTGTCGGATTTGAGGGCGTGATCCTCGAACACTCTCTTCCTCAGGCGACCGAAGGCTGCGCTGACGTACTGGAGGCAGTGTTGGACCTCGTCGTCGATGTCTGCCCTTGCTGATAGTAGGATCCCGAGGTATGGAAAGCGGTCCATGTTGTCCGAGGCCGCACCGTGGATTTTGATGACCGGGGGACAGTGGCGGGGTTGGCTTGGTGGAGGACCTTTGTCTTACGGATGTTTAGTGTAAGACCCATGCTTTGGTATGCCTCGGTGAAGATGTTGATGATGGCTTGGAGTTCAGCCTCTGTGCGCAGACGCAAGCATCGTCGCAGTACTATAGTTCAACGACAGAGGATGGAACGGTCTTGGATCTAGCCTGGAGGTGATGAAGGTTGAACAGGTTCCCACTGGTTCTACAGTTTTATATATATAAATGAGGTGGAGACAGAATTGGAAGGGAAACTTCAGAAACTGAGATTTATCCAGCGGCCAGAGTGTGCAGTCTGTTGACATAAGAACATAAGAAATAGGAGTAGGCCATGCAGCCCCTCGAGTCTGATCGCTACCTGCTATATTAATGACTTGGATGAAGGGACAGAGTGTGTTGTAGCCAAATTTGCTGACGATACAAAGATAGATGGAAAATCAAGTTGAGGAGAACACAGAGAGTCTGCAAAGGAATTTAGATAGGTTAAGTGAGTGGGCAAAAGTTTGGCAGATTGAGTATAATGTGCGAAAATGTGAGGTTACCCACTTTGGTAGGAAGAACAGAACAGTAAAATTTTATTTAAATGGATAGCGACTACAGAATGCTGTGGTACGGAGGGATCTGGGTGTCCTCGTACATGAAACACACAAAGTTAGCATGCAGGTACAGCAGAAGGCAAGTGGAATGTTGGCCTTTATTGCAAGGGGGATGGAGTATAAAAGTAGGGAAGTCTTGCTACAACTGTGAGACCACACCTAGAGTACTGCAACAGTTTTGGTCTCCTTATTTAAGGAGGGATATACTTGCATTGGAGACAGTTCAGAGTAGGTTCACTAGGTTGATTCCTGGGATGAAGGGGAAAGGTTGGGCCTGTACTTAGAAGAATGAAAGGTGATCTTATTGAAACATATAAGATTCCGAGGGGGCTTGACAGGGTAGATGCTGAGAGGATGTTTCCCCTCATGGGGGAATCTAGAACGAGGGGGCATAGTTTCCGAATAAGGGGTCGCCCATTTAAGACCGAGATGAGGATGAATTTCTTTGGAGGTCGGGAATCTTTGGAATTCTCTACCCCAAAGAGCTGTCGAAGCTGGGTCATTGATTATATTCAAGGCTGAGATAGACAGATTCTTGAACTATAGGGGAGTGAAGAGTTATGGGGAACAGGCAGGAAATTGGAGTTGAGGTCAAGGTCAGATCAGCCATGATCTTATTGAATGGCGGAGCAGGCTCGAAGGGACGAATGGTCTACTCCTGCTCCTACTTCTTATGTTCATTAAGATCATGGCTGATCTTCTACCTCAACTCCACTTTCCCGCCCTATCCCCACAATTCCTTGATTCCCTTAATGCCCAAAAATCTATGAATCTCAGTCTGAAATATACTCATGATTGAGCAAGGCCCTCTGAAGTAGAGAATTCCAAAAATTCACAATCCTCTTGAGTGAAGAAATCTCTCCTTATCTCGGTCCTAAATGGCCAACCCCTCATCCTGAGATATCCCCCCAGTTCTAGACTCTCCAGCCAGAGAAAACAGCTTCTCGGCATCTACCTAGTCAAGCCCTTTATGAATTTTGTATGTTTCAATGAGATCGCCTTTCATTCTTCTGAACTCCAGAGAATATAGGCCCATTCTACTCAATCTCTTCTCATAGGGCAATCCTCTCATCTCAAGACACAACAGTATGCAATGGCAATTGCTGACACAATAGCATGACCAAAAATTGTGACAGCCAGAAGTAAGGTTTGTGAACAGGAAGTTTATGCCCAATGCAAAATTTTTAGTAATACAAATTGTTTACTGCACAGCGTTCCTTAACTTCACTGTCAGAAATGCTGATCTATGGCCGACCAGTTTATGTTACTTTGATAGCCAGAAGATCCTGTAAGTTTGCTGGAACACGTTTCCTGAAAAGAGGTGCAAATTGTGAGGTATGTGCACACAACTCACAAAAACCTTTAGGATATCCATATTTGAATTGCTCCTTGTGTTCATATTAAAAATTTTGAAAGCAAAGAACATTTAAAGTCACACTAATAATGTGAAACTTGATTATATTTTTCACTTTCCCAGGGAGATGTGGCCAATGAAGTAGAGACTGAACAGATAATTCATGATGCCTCTGTGATGTCCTTTTCTGCTGGAAGCTATTCTTCCTATGTACAGGTTCGAGGTTCGGTTCCACTCTACTGGTCTCAGGACATTTCAACAATGATGCCCAAGCCACCTATTACATGTAAGTGTTGACGAATTCTGTAAATATCTCGGGTAGCTAAATCAAACAGTTTTTAATTCTTTGAATGTGGGAGACACTGGCAAATTTGCAGTTATTGCTAATCTTTCGTTGCGCTGATTGTGGGCTTTGTCCCTGGACCATTGCAGTTTTCATGCTGATTGTGCTCTCACAGTGTTGTTAGACAGAAAATTCCAGGATATTGGCCTGAAAATTGCAGTCGGAGGCTTGCCGCCCCCATACACCTCCGAACCGCAAGAAAACGCTGCATTTGCTTACTGCTTCCGGAGCTTCAAATACGTGCATGAGGTTTACAGGTGTCCCTGGGTTCACTTGGGCCAAACCAACCAATGACAAAGGGGGATTCCGATTATTCTTATGGGAATTCCATTTAAGTACGGAATCTTCATAAGCTTAATATAAATCATCTAAAACATACAATTTCACAACACTGAAATAAAAATAAATGATCACAGGTTCAAAATTAATTAAAATACCATTTAATTAACCATTTAAAATAAACAATTTTTGAGGGAAACAAATTTGAACATTTTTAACCGGGACAAAATTGACCTAAACGAATTTTAAATGTAAGTGTATGTTTAAATAATTTTTTTTAAATTATTGCAACATTTATTTAAACCCTTACGCTGCTAAAAGAAGGCCTTACACCTGCTTTTACCAGGCGTTGGGGTTTGGTGGGTATTCACTGGTCAGTAGTTGGGGGCAAATAGCCCAACTCTGCTCCAGCGAAAGGGTACGATCTGTCAAGGAGAAACTTGACAGATCACAAGTTCCGGGTTTTCGCGCATACGGAAACCCGGAACTTACAGGGCACTTGTGAATGGCGTACACAGTCATAGGTCTCGTAAAGTCAGAGTCATTAACTCGTAGTCCCACCCAATTTTGCTTAAGTTCTGATTCACAGGCAGACTTCTCTGAGGACAATTAAGAATATGGTCCCATACAAAATAGCCTTCCTGACTCGGATAGATGGTCAGAGATGTCACAGCAAAATCCATTGTTTCCAAAAGGTTATATGGTTCTTTGAACATAAGAACATAAGAATTAGGAACAGGAGTAGGCCATCTAGCCCCTCGAGCCTGGTCCGCCATTCAACAAGATCATGGCTGATCTGGCCGTGGATTCGGCTCCACTTAATAATATTCCCTTTTACTGTTTTTTTTCCAAGTTGGATGACCTCACATTTTCCGACATTGTATTCCATCTGCCAAACCTTAGCCCATTCGCTTAACCTATCTAAAACTCTTTGCAGCCTCTCTGTGTCCTCTACACAACCCGCTTTCCCACTAATCTTTGTGTCATCTGCAAATTTTGTTGCACGACATTCTGTCCCCTCTTCCCGGTCATCTATGTATATTGTAAACAGTTGTGGTCCCAGCACCGATCCCTGTGGCACACCACTAACCACCGATTTCCAACCCGAAAAGGACCCATTTATCCCGACTCTCTGCTTTCTGTTAGCCAGCCAATTCTCGATACATGCTAATACATTTCCTCTGACTCCGCGTACCTTTATCTTCTGCGGTAACCTTTTGTGTGGCACCTTATCGAATGCCTTTTGGAAATCTAAATACACCACATCCATCGGTACACCTCTATCCACCATGCTCGTTATATCCTCAAAGAATTCCAGTAAATTTGTTAAACATGATTTCCCCTTCATGAATCCATGTTGCGTCTGCTTGATTGCACTATTTCTATCCAGATGTCCCACTATTTCTTTCTTAATGATAGTTTCAAGCATTTTCCCCACTACAGATGTTAAACTAACCGGCCTATAGTTACCTGCCTTTTGTCTGCCCCCCTTTTTAAACAGAGGCATTACATTAGCTGCTTTCCAATCCGCTGGTACCACCCCAGAGTCCAGAGAATTTTGGTAGATTATAACGAATGCAACTGCTATAACTTTTGCCATCTCTTTTAATACCCTGGGATGCATTTCATCAGGACCAGGGGACTTGTCTACATTGAGTCCCATTAGCCTGTCCAGTACTACCCCCCTAGTGATGGTGATTATCTCAAGGTCCTCCCTTCCCACATTCCCGTGACCAGCAATTTTTTGGCATGGTTTTTGTGTCTTCCACTGTGAAGACCGAAGCAAAATAATTGTTTAAGGTCTCAGCCATTTCCACATTTCCCATTATTAAATCCCCTTTCTCATCTTCTAAGGGACCAACATTTACTTTAGTCATTCTTTTCCGTTTTATATATCGATAAAAGCTTTTACTACCTGTTTTTATGTTTTGCGCAAATTTACTTTCGTAATCTATCTTTCCTTTCTTTATTGCTTTTTTAGTCATTCTTTGCTGTCGTTTAAAATTTTCCCAATCTTCTAGTTTTCCACTAACCTTGGCCACCTTATACGCATTGGTTTTTAATTTGATACTCTCCTTTATTTCCTTGTTTATCCACGGCTGGTTATCCCTTCTCTTACCACCCTTTTTCACTGGAATATATTTTTGTTGAGCACTATGAAAGAGCTCCTTAAAAGTCCTCCACTGTTCCTCAATTGTGCCACCGTTTAGTCTGTGTTTCCAGTCTACTTTAGCCAACTCTGCCCTCATCCCACTGTAGTCCCCTTTGTTTAAGCATCGTATGCTCGTTTGAGACACTACTACCTCACCCTCAATCTGTATTACAAATTCAACCATACTGTGATCACTCATTCCGAAAGGATCTTTTACTAGGAGATCGTTTATTATTCCTGTCTCATTACACAGGACCAGATCTAAGATAGCTTGCTCCCTTGTAGGTTCTGTAACATACTGTTCTAAGAAACAATCCCGTATGCATTCTATGAATTCCTCCTCAAGGCTACCCCAAGCAATTTGATTTGACCAATCGATATGTAGGTTAAAATTCCCCATGATTACTGCAGTTCCTTTTTCACATGCCTCCATTATTCCCTTGATTATTGTCCGCCCCACCGTGAAGTTATTATTTGGGGGCCTATAAACTACGCCCACCAGTGACTTTTTCCCCTTACTATCTCTAATCTCCACCCACAATGATTCAACATTTTGTTCATTCGAGCCAATATCGTCTCTCACAACTGCCCTGATATCATCCTTTATTAACAGAGCTACCCCACCTCCTTTCCCTTCTTGTCTATCTTTCCGAATTGTCAGATACCCCTGTATGTTTAATTCCCAGCCCTGCAATCACGTTTCTGTAATGGACACCAAATCATACCCATTTGTAATGATTTGTGCCGTCAACTCATTTACATTATTTCGAATGCTGCGTGCATTTAGGTAGAGTGTTTTAATACTAGTTTTTAAACCATGATTTTTAGTTTTGACCCCTCCTGCAGCCCCTTTATATTCATACATATTGTCCCTTCCTATCATCTTGTGGTTTACACTTACCCCAGTGCTACTCTGCTCTGTTGCCTCCTGCCTTTTGCATTTTTTCTTGGGGCCCTGTTCATCTGAGCTCTCACCCACTCTAACTAGCTCAGAGCCCTCTCCTGGGTTCCGAATACTCCTCGCATTGAGGCACCAAGCTTTCATGCTTGTCTTTTTATTACACTTTGACCCTTTAGAATTTTGCTGTATAGTGGCCCTTTTTGTTTTTTGCGTGGGTTTCTCTGGCCTCCACTTTTACTCATCTCCTTTCTGTCTTTTGATTCCAGATTAGTTGAACAGGATTCTAGCAATTGAAGTTTGCTGCAGTAGTTTTTAGAAAAGCTTCTACTTTTAACATATATTTAATGCTAAAGGGAGCATTTTATTTTCAGTCGAAGAAGTTTCAAAGCTCAAAAAGCAAAATGCAGCAGATGCTCGCAATCTGAAACGAAAACAGAGACATTCTGCCGGTCAGGCTGCATCTGTCAAGAAAATAAAAGTCAGTTGATATTTCAGCTGTGAACCCTTTTGAGGACGGATTTACACCTGAAACGCCAACTGGCTCATCTTTTCCCAAACTTCAAAACTCATCATTTTCATTCAATGGCCGCCTTTTGTGTGTGGGAGGAGTTAAACTAATATGGCAGGGGGATGGGAACCTATGCAGGAGACAGAGGGGAATAAAATAGAGACAGAAGCAAAATATAGAAAGGAGAATAGTAAAAGTGGAGGGCAGAGAAACCCAAGGCAAAAAACAAAAAGAGCCACATTACAGCAGAATTCTAAAGGGTCAAAGTGTGTTAAAACGACAAGCCTGAAGGCTCTGTGCCTCAATGCGAGGAGTATTCGGAATATGGTGGATGAATTAACTGTGCAGATAGCAGTTAATGGGCATGATGTGATTGGCATCACGGAGACATGGCTCCAGGGTGACCAAGGCTGGGAACTCAACATCCAGGGTTATTCAGCATTTAGGAAGGATACTCAGAAAGGAAAAGGAGGTGGGGTGGCGTTGCTGGTTAAAGAGAAAATTAATGCAATTGTCAGGAAAGACATTAGCTTGGAATATGTGGAATCGGTATGGGTGGAGCTACGGAATACCAAGGGCAGAAAACACTCGTGGGAGTTATGTACAGGCCACCAAATAGTAGTAGTGAGGTTGGGGACAGCATCAAACAAGAAATAAGGGATGTGTGCAATAAAGGTACAGCAATTATCATGGGTGACTTTAATCTACATATTGATTGGGCTAACCTAAGTGGTAGCAATGCGGTGGAGGAGGATTTCCTGGAGTGTATTAGGGATGGATTTCTAGACCAATATGTCGAGGAACCAACCAGAGAGCTGGCCATCCTAGACTGGGTGATGTGTAATGAAAAGAGACTAATTAGCAATCTTGTTGTGCGAGGCCCCTTGGGGAAGAGTGACCATAATATGGTAGAATTCTTTATTAAGATGGAGAATGACAAAGTTAATTCAGAAACTAGGGTCCTGAACTTTAAGGAAAGGTAACTTTGATGGTATGAGGTGCGAATTGGCTAGATTAGACTGGCAAATGATACTTAAAGGGTTGACGGTGGATAGGCAATGGCAAACCTTTAAAGATCATATGGATGAACTTCAACAATTGTACATCCCTGTCTGCAGTAAAAATAAAATGGGACAGGTGGCTCAACCGTGGCTAACAAGGGAAATTAAGGATAGTGTTAAATCCAAGGAAGAGATATACAAATTAGCCAGAAAAAGTAGCAAGCCGGAGGACTGGGAGAAATTTAGAATACAGCAGAGGAGGACAAAGGGTTCAATTAGTGGGAAAATAGAGTACAAGAGGAAGCTTGCCGGAAACATAAAAAATGACTGCAAAAGCTTCTATAGATATGTGAAGAGAAAAAGATTAGTGAAGACAAACGTTGGTCCCTTGCAGTCGGATTCGGGTGAATTTCTCATGGGGAACAAAGAAATGGCAGACCAATTGAACAAGTACTTTGGTTCTGTCTTCCCAAAGGAAGACACAAATAACCATCCCGTTGTACTAGGGGTCCGAAGGTCTAGTGAGAAGGAGGAACCGAAGGATATCCTTATTAGGCGGTAAATTGGCGGGATTGAATGCCGATCAATCCCCAGGGCCTGAGAGTCTACATTCCAGAGTACTTAAGGAAGTGGCCCTAGAAATAGTGGATGCATTGGTGATAATTTTCCAACAGTCTATCGACTCTGGATCAGTTACTGTGGACTGGAGGATTGCTAATGTAACACCACTTTTTAAAAAAGGAGGGAGAGAGAAAACGGGTAATTATAGACCAGTTAGCCTGACATCAGTAGTGGGGATAATGTTGGAATCAATCATTAAAGATTAAATAGCAGCACATTTGGAAAGCAGTGATAGGATTGGTCCAAGTCAGCATGGATTTATGAAGGGGAAATCATGCTTGACAAATCTTCTGGAATTTTTTGAGGATATCACTAGTAGAGTGGACAGGGGCGAACCAGTGGATGTGGTGTATTTGGACTTTCAAAAGGCGTTTGACAAGGTCCCACACATAGGTTGGTGTGCAAAATCAAAGCACATGGTATTGGGGTAATGTATTGACGTGGATAGAGAACTGGTTGGCAGACAGGAAGCAGAGAGTCGGGATTAACGGGTCCTTTTCAGAATGGCAGGCAGTGACTAGTGGAGTGCCGCAGGGCTCAGTGCTGGGACCCCAGCTCTTTCCAATGTATATTAATGATTTGGATGATGGAATTGAGTGTAATATCTCCAAGTGTGCAGATGACACTAAACTGGGTGGCGGTGTGAGCTGTGAGAAGGACGCTAAGAGGCTGCAGGGTGATTTGGACAGGTTAGGCGAGTGGGCAAATGCATGGCAGATGCAGTATAATGTGGATAAATGTGAGGTTATCCACTTTGGGGGCAAAAACAGGAAGGCAGAATATTATCTGAATGGTGGCAGATTAGGAAAAGGGGAGGTGCAGCGTGACCTGGGCATCATGATTCATCAGTCATTGAAAGTTGGCATGCAGGTACAGCAGGCGGTGAAGAAGGCAAATGGTATGTTGGTCTTCATAGCAAGGGGATTTGAGTATAGGAGCAGGGAAGTCTTACTGCAGTTGTACAGGGCCTTAGTGAGGCCCCACCTGGGATATTGTGTCCAGTTTTGGTCTCCTAATCTGAGGAAGAACGTTCTTGCTATTGAGGGAGTGCAGCGAAGGTTTACCAAACTGATTGCTGGGATGGCAGGACTGACATATGAGGAGAGACTGGATCGACTGGGCCTGTATTCACTGGAGTTTAGAAGGATGAGAGGGGATCTCATAGAAACATATAAAATTCTGATGGGACTGGACAGGTTAGATGCAGGAAGAATGATCCCGATGTTGGGGAAGTCCAGAACCAGGGGACATAGTCTTAGGATAAGGGGTAAGCCATTTAAGACTGAGATAAAGAGAAACTTCTTCACTCAGAGAGTTGTTAACCTATGGAATTCCCTTCAGCAGAGAGTTGTTGATGCCAGTTTATTGGATATATTTAAGAGGGGGTTAGATATGGCTCTTGCGGCTAAAGGGATCAAGGGGTATGGAGAGAAAGCAGGAACGGGGTACTGAGGTGAATGATCAGCCATGATCTTATTGAATGGTGGTGCAGGCTCGAAGGGCCGGATGGCTTACAGCTGCACCTATTTTCTATGCTTCTATTTCAGTAGTTTGGTTTTGATCCTATCCATAAAGCTGCTTTCTGGAGCAGCTTGCCATATTTTGCTCTTTTGCTGATATGCACTTTGTCTGAAGTTGTGAATCTTCAGGGTTTCTCTGCCAACATCTGCACTACTTTCTTTGGTGCAAGCTGAATGAAAATGATAAATTACCTACCATTGGAATGGTCATTCTTTCCAGTTCAGGCTCCATATGAACAGCTCCCACCTGGCCGCCTCATTTCTCCGTCTAATTTTGTGATGAATCATTGTTTACTATGTTAATTTCAGTGCACTAACTTGTACTTGGGGGTCTCCATGCTCTCTCCTTATATCCAGGAGAGTATGTGATTGTTGCCTCACTAATATATGTTGCAACGTTTTTCAAGGGATGATGGCCTTAGACAATTTTCCTTGTGGATGACCAGAGTTATGAGGTATGTAAAAGAACAATTTTCTCATTCAGGGTTTTATTCTCTCTCCCTGTTTGCAGTAAAACAAATTTCAATTTCTGTAATGTATCTTATGTTTTCTGTTCTCTTACAGTGGACCAGGCAGATCCGTTTGCTCATGTGGCAGCTCTTCACTTTGACCAGATGCTCCAAAGGTTTGGCTCCCCTATTATTATCCTGAATCTGGTTAAGGTAAGTTTCTCATTGATTTTTCAAAACACCATATTGAAGGGCATGTTGATGTAATTAACAATCGCTATCGATTCTCCAACTTGCCCCTTTTCCACCTCCCAATTTTTCTCTCCTCCTTCCGACACTTGTGCTGCAGTGGTATTCTAGAGTACCCAGCAGCCCTGACAATTGAGTATTGGTAGGCTGTTTGATCTTATGGCAGCATCGCTGCCCTTCTCCATTCATGCACTTCATAGCTAGAATCTTTTGAATAATAGTCTAAGTGAAAGTTTTTATTATCTTGTTGGGCTCACATAGATTTAACTCTGATTAGTGGTCAGTCAATTTCAGCTTTAGGTTGTGGTTGTAGTTTTTTTAAACACTGGATCTGAAAGTGCAATCCCCATGAATATAAACGTTATCTGTTGAAAGTACTTGAGTAGTGGAACAATACTAACAATGAGAAATAGTGACTGATTAGATGTAAGGACATAAAAAAAGAAACTTCAAGTACTGGAAATACAAAATACAAAAAAGAAAATGCAAGAACTGTACAGCAAATTGGTCAGTATCTATGGGGGGGGGGGGGCGGAGGAGTAATTAACATTTGAAGTGTAAATTTGTCATCAGAACTAAAATAGTTCCAGCTATTACTGTGGTATTCTTTTACATACATATGAAAATTTCAGATAGGAAAAGACATACTGGTCCATCCAACCTGTCCCACACAGTTATAATGCCTTGTGCATCACAATACATACATTCCCCATCTACCCAGAGCCATGTAATCTCCCAGGAGAAACAAAAACCCAGATTTAAGATGCAGGCCAATTAGCTGGTGGGGCCGGAGGGAGGGGCAGAGGGACTGGTAAATTCCTCTCCGACCCCCTTGGGCAATCTAAGCTAGACCAGGAGATCACATTGGCCCAGAGTTATGTTCCAGGACACCGACCTCTTGTACAAGGTGATCTCCGCCCCAGCCAAGAACGAGTCCCGCTCTTGCTTGAAGGAATACAGCGAATCGGCATTTGCCACACAAGCTTCTTTAAAGTATAGAGACCCAGATCATTGAGCCGATCTGGGTAACTAAGGTGCTTTTAAACCGGGAATTAATCTTGCCCTCCTTTGTACTCTTTCCAAACCCTCAGTAGCCCCCACCATGTGAAGAAACCAAATCTGGACACAGTATTCTCTCCGAGGCCTAACCAAAGACTTCGAAAAGGACAAAGTGGCATTCTTTATTATATAGTGAATTGTCCTGTGAATGCACCCCAAAATCCTATTCGCTTTAGCTATAGTTTCATGGCATTGATTGAGTCTTTAGAGATTGATATACTAAAACACAGAGCTCTCTTTCTTTCACTGACTTAATTTTTTTTCCCTATAGGGTGTATGTATGTTTAGAATTTGACCTGCCACGTACATAAGGCTAGCCTTTTCTAAGTTGAGGTGCCAACCTGGGGAAGCTGCAACACAGGACCACATGCATGCGAAAAAGCGGAAGCAGTATGCCATAGACAGGGCTAAACGATCCCACAATTAACGGATCAGATCAAAGCTCTGCAGTCCTGCCATATCCAGTCGTGAATGATGGTGGACAGTTAAACAAGTAACAGGAGGAGGAGGCTCCATGAATAAACCCATCCTCAATGATGGCGGAGCCCAACACATGAGTGCAAAAGACAAGGCTGAAGCGTTTGCAACCTTCTTCAGCCAGAAGTGCCAAGTGGATGATCCATATCGGCCTCCTCCTGAGGTCCCCACCATCACAGAAGCCAGTCTTCAGACATTTCAATTCACTCCACGTGATATCAAGAAAAAGCTGAGCACACTTACAGTAAAGGCAATGGGCCCCAGCAATATCCCGGCTGTCGTGCTGAAGACTTGTGCTCCAGAACTAGCCGTGCCTCTAGCCAAGCTATTCCAGTACAGCTACAACACTAGCATCTATCTGACAATTTGGAATACTACCCACAAAAAGCAGGACAAATCCAATCTGGCCAATTACCACCCCATCAGTCTACTCTCAATCATCAGCAAAATGATGGAAGTTGTCGTCGACAGTGCTATCAAGCGGCACTTACTCACCAATAACTTGGAAACATACAAAATAGATGCAGGAGGAGACCATTTGGCCCATCGAGCCTGCACCACCATTCAATATGATCATGGCTGATCATGCAACTTCAGTACCCCATTCCTGCTTTCTCTCCATACCCCTTGATCCCTTTAGCCGTAAGGGCCACATCTAAACTCCCTTTTGAATATATCTAACGAACTGGCCTCAACAACTTTCTATGGTGGAGAATTCCACAGGTTCACAATTCTCTGAGTGAAGAAATTTCTCCTCATCTCGGTCCTAAATGGCTTACCGCTTGTCCTTAGACTGTGACCCCAGGTTCTGGACTTCCCCAACAGCGGGAACATTCTTCCTGCATCTAACCTATCCAATCCTGTCAGAATTTTATGTTTCTATGAGATCCCCTCTCATTCTTCTAAATTCCAGTGAATATAAGCCTAGTCGATCTAGTCTTTCTGCATCTGTCAGTCCTGCCATCCCGGAGATCAGTCTGGTGAACCTTCGCTGCACTCCCTCAATAGCAAGAATGTCCTTCCTCAGATTAGGAGACCAAAACGGTACACAATATTCAAGGTGTAGCATCAACAAGGCTCCGTACAACTGCAGTAAGACCTCGTTGCTCCTATACTCAAATCCTCTCGCTATGAAGGCCAACATGCCATTTGCCGCCTTCACCGCCTGCTGTACCACCATGCCAACTTTCAATGACTGATGTACCATGACACCCAGCTCTCGTTGCACCTCCCCTTTTCCTAATCTGTCACCATTCAGATAATAATCTGCCTTCCTGTTTTTACCACCAAAGTGGATAACCTCACATTTATCTACATTATACTGCTTCTGCCATGCATTTGTCCACCCACCTAACCTGTCCAAGTCATCCTGTAGCCTCTTAGCATCCTCCTCACAACTCACACTGCCACCCAGCTTAGTGTCATCTGCAAACTTGGAGATATTACATTCAATTACTTTGTCTAAATCATTAATGTATATTGTAATTGGCTGGGGTCCCAGCACCGAACCTTGCGGCACCCGACTAGTCACTGCCTGCCATTCTGAAAAGGACGCATTTATTCCTACTCTTTGCTTCCTGTCTGCCAACCAGTTCTCTATCCACGTCAATACATGACCCCCCCCAATACCATGTGCTTTAATTTTGCACACTAATCTCGTGTGTGAAACCTTGTCAAAAACCTTTTGAAAGTCCAAATACACCACATCCACTGGTTCTCTCTTGTCCACTCTATTAGTTACATCCTCAAAATTCTAGAAGATTTGTGAAGCGTGATTTCCCTTTCATAAATCCATGCTGACTTGGACCGATCCTGTCACTGCGCTGCTATTAAATTTTTAATACTTGATTCCAGCATTTTCCCTGCTAACCGGTCTATAATTCCCTGTTTTCTCTCTTCCCTCCTTTTTTTAAAAATTGGAATTAAATTAGCTACCCTCCAATCCATAGGAACTGATCCAGAGTCTATAGAATGTTGGAAAATGACTACCAATGCATCCACTATTTCTATAGCCACTTCCTTACTCTGGGATGCAGACTATCAGGCCCTGGGGATTTATCGGCCTTCAATCCCATCAATTTCCCTAACACCATTTCCTGACTAATAAGGATTTCCTTCAGTTCCTCCTTCTCACTAGACCTTCGGTTCCCCAGTATTTCCGGAAGGTTATTTGTGTCTTCCTTAGTGAAGACAGAACCAAAGTATTTCTTCAATTGGTCTGCCATTTCCTTGTTCTCCATTATAAATTTACCTGATTCTGACTGCAAGGGACCTACGTTTGTCTTCCCTAATCTTTTTCTCTTCACATATCTATAGAAGCTTTTGCAGTCAGTTTTTATGTTCCCTGCAAGCTTACTCTCATATTCTATTTTCCCTCACCTAATTAAACCCTTTGTCCTCCTCTGTTGAATTCTAAATTTCTCCAGGAAATCCTCTTCCACTGTGTTGCTACCAGTTTGGTTAGCCCAATCTATATGTAGATTAAAGTCACCCATGATAATTGCTGTACCTTTATTGCACGCATCACTAATTTCCTATTTGATGCCATCCCCAACCTCACTATGACTGTTTGCTGGTCTGTACACAACTCCCACGAGCCTTTTCTGCCCTTTGGTGTTTCGCAGCTCTACCCATATAGATTCCACATCATCCAAGCTAATGTCCTTCCTTACTATTGCGTTAATCTCCTCTTTAACCAGTAATGCTACCCCATCTCCTTTTCTTTTCTGTCTATCTTTCCTGAATATTGAATATCCTTGGATGTTGAGTTCCTAGCCTTGGTCACCCAGGAGCCATGTCTCCGTAATCCCAATTACATCATATCCGCTAACAGCTATCTGCACCTTATTACGAATGCTCCTCGCATTGAGACACATAGCCTTCAGGCTTGTTTTTTTTAAACACTCTTTGTCCTTTTAGAATTATGTTGTAATGTGGCCCTTTTTGATTTTTGCCCTTGATTTCTCTGCCCTCCACTTTTCCTTATCTCCTTTCTACCTTTTGCTTCTGTGCCCATTTTACTTCCCTCTGTCTCGCTGCATAGATTCCCATCCCCCTACCATATTAGTTTAAACCCTCCCCAACAGAATTCGCAAACACTCCCCCTTGGATATCGGTTCCGATCCTGCCCAGGTGCAGACCGTCCGGTTTGTACTGGTCCCACCTCCCCCAGAATCGGTTCCAATGTCCCAGGAATTTGAATCCCTCCCTCTTGCACCATTCCTCAAGCCACGTATTCATCTTGACTATCCTGCTATTTCTACTCTGACTAGCACGTGGCACTAGTAGCAATCCTGAAATTACTACCTTTGAGGTCCTACTTTTTAATTTAACTCCTAGCTCCCTAAATTCAGCTTGTAGGACCTCATCCCGTTTTTTACCTATATCGTTGGTACCTATATGTACCACAACAGCTGGCTGTTCAGCATCCTCCTCCATAATGCCCTGCAGCCGCTCTGAGGCATCCTCGACCCTTGCACCAGGAAGGCAACATACCATCATGGAGTCTGGATTGCAGCCGCAGAAACGCCTATCTATTCGCCTTACAATAGAATCCCCTACCACTATAGCTCTCCCACTCTTTTTCCTGCCCTCCTGTGCAGCAGAGCCACTCATGGTGCCATGAACTTGGCTGCTGCTGCCTTCCCGTGATGAGCCATCTCCCATAACAGTATTCAAAGTGGTATATCTGTTTTGGAGGTTGATGACCGCAGGGGACTCCTGCACTACCTTCCTACTCCTGCTCTGCCTGATGGTCACCCATTCTCTATCAGCCTTTGTAACCTTTACCTGCGGTGTGACCAACTCACTAAACGTGCTATTCATGACATCCTCTGCATCGCGGATGCTCCATATTAAATCCATGCGCAGCTCCGGTGCCGCAATGCGGTCTGACGGGAGCTGCAGCTGGAAGTGTCCCTGATTTCCCACATAGCACAGCAGGAGCATGACACGAGTCTGGGCTCTCCTGCCATGACTTAACCCTTAAATTAACTTAATTTGGCAACAATGCCAAAGGTTTCTTACTGATATGAAAAAGAAAAACTACTCCCCAATCCACCAGCCAATCACTTAACCTCTTGGCTGTGACGTCACACTTCGATTTCTTTTTACTTCTTTGTTTTACTTTAGGCCTCGATCTCCCGCCTGCTGCTCCTCCTCCCAAACTCCGCGCCCTTTTATCCGGGAGTTCGATCTCCCAATTGCCACTCACCGATACCCAGTTTGGGTTCCGCCAGGACCACTCTGCTCCAGACCTCATTACAGCCTTGGTCCAAACATGGACAAAAGAGCTGAATTCCAGAGGTGAGGTGGGAGTGACTGCCCTTGACATCAAGGCAGCATTTGGCTGAGTGTGGCATCAAGGTGCCCCAGTAAAACTGAAGTCAATGGGAAGCAGGGGGAAAACTCTCCACTGGATGGAGTTATACCTTGCACAAAGGAAGATGGTTCTGGTGGTTGGAGATCAATCATCTCAGCCCAGGGCATTGCTGCAGGAGTTCCTCAGGGCAGTGTCCTGGGCCCAACCATCTTTAAGTGCTTCATCAATGACCTTCCCTCCATCATAAGGTCAGAAGTGGTGATGTTCTTTGATGACTGCAGTGTTTAGTGCCATTCGCAACTCCTCAGATAATGGAGCAGTCCATGCCTGCATGCAGCAAGACCTGGATGACTTGGGCTGATAAGTGGCAAGTAACATGCGTGCCATACAAGTACCAATCAGTGACTATCTCCAACAAGTGGGAGTCTAACCACCGTCCCTTGACATTCAATGGCATTGCCATCGCCGAAACACCCATCATCAATATCCTGGGAGTCACCATTGACCAGAAATTTAACTGGACCAGCCACATAAATACTGTGGCAATAAGAGCAGGTCAGTGGCTGGGTGTTCTTCAACGAGTGTCGCATCTCCTGACTCCCCAAAGCCTTTCACCATCTACAAGGCACAAGTCAGGCGCGTGATGGAATACTCTCCCCTTGCTTGGATGAGTGCAGCTCCAACAGCACTCAAGAAGCTCGACACTATCTGGGACAAAGCAGCCCGTTTGATTGGCACACCATCCACCACCTTAAACTTTCACTCCCTCCATTACTGGATTTCCATGGCTGCATTGTGTACAATCTACAAGATGTACTGCAGCAACTCACCAAGGCTTCTTCGGCAGTACCTCCCAAACTCTCGACCTCTACCACCTAGAAGACCAAGGGCAGCGGGTGCATGGGAACACCATCACCTCCACATTCCCATCCAAGTCACACACCATCCTAACTTGGAAGTATATCGCCATTCCTTCATGGGGAAGAAAAAAGGGAAATTAATCAATTGTGCATTGATTAAAAGTTAGGGCTGGATTTTCGGCTTATTTGTGCCCCATTTAGCACCATTGGCAGGGGGGGGCGTGAAACGAGCCGCACAAGATTTTGCGCCTGGGCTGAACTTTTGCCAGTGGTTTTGCGGAGGTACTAAAACTTACCGTCCCACCGCTGTTTTGACCGTTTGGATGACGTAAATCGACATGTCATCGCTGCGCTAGTGCCCCGGCTTAACTTTCGAGCATTTTGCCTGATTTAGCGTCTGCCCGAGAACCCACCCATAAAAACCAGATGGACCCAGGGCGCACAAGGCACTAATGGCGCCATGTTGAAAGTGGAGGAAAAAGTCGCAGTTGAGAGTGATTCAAAGGATTGGGAGAAGAACACTGCGTTACTGAATACTTTTGATTGTGAAGTTTAGGTGAGTTTCTAGTTTGTTTTCTAAAGGACATTTTAAAAGATGGGGGCCATGCTAGGTCGGGAGTCAGTAATCTTCGCTGCTATATTCATATGGCTTCAAGCTGGAAGAAGGTTTATTGTTGATCGTTTGCAAAGTAATAGAAGAGGTCGCAGACATATGGGGAAGAGGCCTTACCCCCCCGCCCCCCCCGCACAAACGAGTTTACAGGGAACATTGCTCATACCTCCAGCTCTCTGAGGCACAGTCAGTTAGAAGGCTGTGCTTATAAAAAGAGGTGGTCACAGAAATATGCCAGCTCATACAGGCAGACCTACAGCCTACCAGTGGCAACAGGACTGCACTGCCAGTCAAGGTGAAGGTGACTGGGGCACTTGCCTTCTCTGCCTCTGGCTCCTTTCAGGCATCAGCGGGGGACATATGCTCCATCTCGCAGCACACTACACATTGCTGCATTCGCCAGATGACTAGTGCACTGTACGCACGCAGGATGCTTTATAAACTTCCCAATGACCAGGGAGACACAAAATGAGAGGGCTGTAGGTTTTGGATGATTTGCTGGCTACCCCAAGGTTGTGGGTGCCCTTGACTTTACGCACCTCGCCCTGCGAGCACCTTTACAGAATGCAGAGGTTTACCGAAACCAAAAGGGATTCCACTCCATGAACATACAGATCATCTGCGACCATACTCAGCTCATCATGGCAGTCAGTGCCCAATATCCGGGGAGCATCCATGATGCTTTCATCATGCATGAGAGCAGTGTCTCACGCATGTTCCAGCGTCAACCATAAGATCAGAGATAGATGCTCAGGGGACAAAGGTTACGGCCTCGCCACCTGGCACATGACACCCCCCCCAATCACTGGAACCCTCAGACAGAAGCCGAGCATCGCTATAATGAGAGCCATGCAACATCGTCGAACGGACAATTGGAGTGCTCAAGCAGCGTTTTCGTTGCCTGGACCACTCTGGAGGCTGCCTGCAATACTCCCCTCAGCAGATCTTGGAGTTTAGTGTGGTGTGCTGCATGCTACACAACTTAGCCATCATGAGAGGATTGCAGGATCACCTCAGGAGAAACGGGGGGGGGGGGGGAGGAGGAGGAAGAGGAGCCTGATGAGGAACCCATGCCACCACAACCAAAGGGAGCCATCATGGAGATTTTGCCATTGCAAAAGCCTTACGTGGGCAGCTCATAATGGAATGCTTTGTTTACCATGTTGACTATTCCCCCTCTTATTCTGCAAATGAAACACTACACATGACTGGTTAAAGTGCACAAGAAAATATATTCGACATTGTGAGACTTAAATACAATAAAATGAGCTGCATCCAGCAGTGTGATAATTCAGCAGCATTATCAACATAATCCAGTGTAATTTAATAATATAATACTTTAATAATATAATCTGTAACATAATATGTAACATAAAACATACAATGCACCCAGCACCAACAACATAACGCAGCATCATCATATCCTGCCCCACTATTTTTCCCAACGTCTTTTGCCCCCCCCCTTCCTCTTATTACCCTCCCTTGCTTGCTGCTCCTACTCAGTGATACCAAGATGTCATGCAGCAAAGCTAACAGAGTGCTGCTGTGTTGGGGAGAGACAATAGAGACGCCGTCTGGGGACACACTGCAACAGCTCGTGGTGTGGAAGGCCTGGCCTCTGACTGGCTAGCCTCTTCACCGGCGTCGCCAGTCACATGTGGTTTGTGTGTGACCGTGGGAAACGCAGAGGGTAGGCATGGACTGCATTACCTGCTCAAGCTGAAGCAAAGCTTGTGCCTGTGATGCAAGGGTTCGCGTCAATCTCTCCAGGACTCCACTGTCATTGCTGGAGGCCACCAGCCTCGTGGGCATTGATGGCCTCGCTGGTATCACGGCTAGCACTGACAACCTGCTCCTAATGGCCGCTTTGATACTGTCGATGCTCGTGTGAATCCTACCCAAGACATCAAGGAGCTGATGGCTGACCTGGATGCTCTCCCTGGACATTCCCACCATGACCAGTTCCACGTATGCCTATCTGTTAGCAGACTGACTTTGCCTACTCGCCCTCTGGAGAAATGGCCTGCGGGATTCAACCGCGGCACTGCGTTGCTGCACGCCCTTGGTCCTAGAAGCCTCTATTTTATCGAAGCCCGAGAACATCACGTCGTCCTCAGGAATTGAGTGCTGATGGTGGAACAGAGGTGGATGGCCTGATGTGGAGTGGTCCTTTGAGGGATGCTGCGCCTGTGACTCGTCATCTGGAAGTAGAAAGCAAAAGACGAGAGGTTAGCAGCAGGGTAGGGGGCAGGGTGACATGAGGAAGGTCGAATAGCACAGGCTCATTTGAAGGACCACTGTGACTCCATTCTATCCAGAGACACTACAGGACATTGCCCCAACCTTTCCCAGAGAATGTGCAGGAATTATCCTCAGTATCCGACCGAGGGTCATAGGAACATAGAAAATAGATGCAGGAGTAGGCCATTCGGCCCTTCTAGCCTGCACCGCCATTCAATGAGTTCATGGCTGAACATGCAACTTCAGTATCCCGGGAATCAGTTTGGTGAACCTTCGCTGCAATCCCTCATTAGCAAGAATGTCCTTCCTCAAGTTAGGAGACCAAAACTGTACACAATACTCCAGGTGTGGCCTCACCAAGGCCCTGTACAACTGTAACAACACCTCCCTGCCCCTGTACTCAAATCCCCTCGCTATGAAGGACAACATGCCATTTGCTTTCTTAACCGCCTGCTGTACCTGCATGCCAACCTTCAATGACTGATGTACCATAACACCCAGGTCTCGTTGCACCTCCCCTTTTCCTAATCTGTCACCATTCAGATAATAGTCTGTGTCTCTGTTTTTACCACCAAAGTGGATAACCTCACATTTATCCACATTATACTTCATCTGCCATGCATTTGCCCACTCACCTAACCTATCCAAGTCACTCTGCAGCCTCGTAGCATCCTCCTCGCAGCTCACACTGCCACCCAACTTAGTGTCCTCCGCAAATTTGGAGATACTACATTTAATCCCCTCGTTTAAATCATTAACGTACAATATAAACAGCTGGGGCCCCAGCACAGAACCTTGCGGTACCCCACTAGTCACTGCCTGCCATTCTGAAAAGTACCCATTTATACTCCTACTCTTTGCTTCCTGTCTTCCAACCAGTTCTTAATCCACGTCAGCACACTACCCCCAATCCCATGTGCTTTAACTTTGCACATTAATCTCTTGTGTGGGACCTTGTCGAAAGCTTTCTGAAAGTCCAAATACACCACATCAACTGGTTCTCCCTTGTCCACTCTACTCGAAACATCCTCAAAAAATTCCAGATTTGTCAAGCAGGATTTCCCTTTCACAAATCCATGCTGACTTGGACCCATCATGTCACCTCTTTCCAAATGCGCTGCTATGACATCCTTAATAATTGATTCCATCATTTTACCCACTACTGATGTCAGGCTGACCGGTCTATAATTCCCTGTTTTCTCTCTCCCTCCTTTTTAAAAAGTGGGGTTACATTGGCTATCATCCACTCCATAGGAACTGATCCAGAGTCTATGGAATGTTGGAAAATGACTGTCAATGCATCCGCTATTTCCAAGGCCACCTCCTTAAGTACTCTGGGATGCAGTTCATCAGGCTCTGGGGATTTATCGGCCTTCAATCCCATCAATTTCCCCAACACAATTTCCCGACCAATAAGGATTTCCCTCAGTTCCTCCTCTTAGTAGACCCTCTGACCCCTTTTATATCCGGAAGGTTGTTTGTGTCCTCCTTCGTGAATACCGAACCAAAGTACTTGTTCAATTGGTCCGCCATTTCTTTGTTCCCCGTTATGACTTCCCCTGATTCTGACTGCAGGGGACCTACATTTGTCTTTACTAACCTTTTTCTCTTTACATATCTATGGAAACTTTTGCAGTACATCTTAATGTTCCCTGCAAGCTTCCTCTCGTACTCTATTTTCCCTGCCCTAATCAACCCCTTTGTCCTCCTCTGCTGAGTTCTACATTTCTCCCAGTCCCCGGGTTCGCTGCTATTTCTGGCCAATTTGTATGCCATTTCCTTGGCTTTAATACTATCCCTGATTTCCCTTGATAGCCACAGTTGAGCCACCTTCCCTATTTTATTTTTACGCCACTCAGGGATGTACAATTGTTGTAGTTCATCCATGCGGTCTCTAACTGTCTGCCATTGCCCATCCACAGTCAACCCCTTAAGTATCATTCGCCAATCTATCCTAGCCAATTCACGCCTCATACCTTCAAAGTTACCCTTCTTTAAGTTCTGGACCATGGTCTCTGAATTAACTGTTTTATTCTCCATCCTAATGTAGAATTCCACCATATTATGGTCACTCTTTCCCAAGGGGCCTGGCACGAGATTGCTAATGAATCCTCTCTCATTACACAACACCCAGTCTAAGATGACCTCCCCCCTAGTTGGTTCCTCGACATATTGGTCTAGAAAACCATCCCTTATGCACTCCAGGAAATGCTCCTCCACCGTATTGCTTCCAGTTTGGTTAGCCCAATCTATATGCACATTAAAGTCACCCATGATACCTGCGGCACCTTTATTGCATGCAACCCTAATTTCCTGTTTGATGCCCTCCCCAACATCACTACTATTGTTTGGAGGTCTGTACACAACTCCCACTAACGTTTTTTGCCCTTTGATGTTCTGCAGCTCTACCCATATAGATTCCACATCATCCAAGCTAATGTCCTTCCTAACTATTGCATTAATCTCCTCTTTAACCAGCAATGCTACCCCACCTCCTTTTCCTTTTATTCTATCCTTCCTGAATGTTGAATACCCTTGGATGTTGAGTTCCCAGCCCTGATCATCCTAGAGCCACGTCTCTGTAATCCCAATCACATTATATCTGTTAACATCTATTTGCACAATTAATTCATCCACCTTATTATGGATACACCTTGCATTGAGACACAAAACCTTCAGGCTTGTTTTTTTAACACCCTTTGTCCTTTTAGAATTATGATGTAGTGTGGCCCTTTTTGTTTCTTGCCTCTGTTTACTCTGCCTTCCACTATTGCTTTTTACCTTTCTACCATCTGTTTCTGACTCCATATTACTTCACCCTATCTCGCTGCATAGGTTCCCATTCCCCCTGCCATATTAGTTTAAACACTCCCAAACTGCATTCGCAAATGTTACCCCTTGGACATCAGTTCCAGTCCTGCCCAAGTGCAGACCGTCCCTTTTGTACAGGTCCCACTTCCCCCAGAACTGGTTCCAATGTCTCAGGAATTTGAATCCCTCCCTCTTGCACCACTGCTCAAGCCACGTATTTATTCTAACTATCCTGCTCCCTCTACTCTGACTAGCACGTGGCACTGGTAGCAATCCAGAGATTACTACCTTTGAGGTCCTACTTTTTAATTTAACTCCAAGCTCCCTAAATTCAGCTTGTAGGACCTCGTCCTGCTTCTTACCTATATCGTTGGTACCTACATGTACCATAACAAATGGCTGTTCACCCTCCCTCTCCAGAATGCCCCCAGTGGCAGCTACCTGACCTGTGACGCCGATGAGGCCTGCTATTCTGTCCTCCATGTCAGTGAGTGGCAGGGTCAGAGGCGGACCACCGCCTATCCACACCTACTTGGGCCGATTATGAGACTTCTTTGCCTGCCAAGATGAAAATGGGAATGGTTATAAGAGGGTTCATCTGCTCTTGTGGCACAGATAGCCACCAAAGCACTTATACCATACTGTCTGAATGTAATGCAGTCCTCTGTTTAATGGCCTTGGAAGTTGTACATGGTTCATTAGCAGGACAATGAAGTGGGGAGCAATTTTGAGATCTCAGAAAACAATCTTAATAATGTGTAAAGATTATTCATGGCAAATAGGGTGCTGAACTAAGCCTACCTAACTATGTGTCATGCATTTTAGGAGGCAACACACAGAGTGCTGAGAGACACCAACAGCATGAGAACAAATAGTGTGTCAGATTTATAATTGAAGTAATGAAGAAGTGCATGAATTAAAATTGTACTCACTGACGACCCTTGTCAGATCATTGAATTTCTTTCGGCACCTTGTGCCAGTTCTGACCACAGTATCTGAGGCAGAGACCACCAGAGATTTCCCTCCAGATCCTTTTAAATATGGATGGCAGTGGTCTAGATCCACCCCGAAGATGCAACTCCTGTCATCTTCGTTCCACAGCCCCCACTAGAGCTTCATTAGTCTCGTGGCTGAATTGCCTAGCACGCTGTCTGGAATCGTCGTCCTCCATGATCAAAATCTAAATGTAAAATGGCTGCTTCAGCCCCGGTTGTACTGCGACTGGAGACCAGACCAGAAGCGCGAGGAGAGGGGAAAAAAATTTGCGCATGAGCAGAACAGGTGATTTTTCCAGCACCGGAACTTTCAGCTCCCAAGTGTATGGGGCAACGCCGGAGTTAACGCTAACCCTCCTCATGAAGTTTCATTCGCCGAAAGTTCCTCGCTCTGGTGCTAACAACGTTAAGAGCAGATGCAACCTCTTATAATCATTTTTGGCACATTATTAATAAACTTAGAGTTTGAAGTACTTGCAGCTACTGAGAACATTGGCATTACTGGTATCACAGAAACATGTAAGCGAGCAGAAGATAGTCGGGCTAGAGTATAGAATGTTTTTTTGAATGATAGCCTTGTTAAGGTAACTGGAGGAGTAGCATTAATATAAAGGAGTGATGTAATGAATTTTGATAGGGTGGCTATAATTGTATAAGGAGGGTAGCAGTTTCCAGGACAGAAAAAAGTCAGACAGTTGAGTAGATGAAGAATTGTTGTATGACTGAGAAGCACTATGCTCTGCAGTCCACGCATAATGAGATGAAGCTTCTAGTAGAGACTGCGTTAGTTTGTAAGGAAAAAAATTCAAACAATATTTTAGTCATTATCAACATTTCCAACAGAACAGAGCTCTTCCAATGTTTTGGGAGAGGAAGGTTAATTGGTTGACTCACGAAAGTATTTATCTGAATAAACTGACTTTTTTTTAAACCAATTGGTGCATTTTCATATTGCAGCTACTTGTTTTTTAGAACCTCCATTAATATTGTGTGGGGGACACTGTGAGCTCATTTTTCTACAAAAAGAAGCTTGGTTAAATTGCTAAGGAACCAAAATGGCTGGCAGTGCTGCTGGAAGAGTTGTCATCCTCAAAGCTCAATGTGACTAGTCACCCTCCTGATTACAGGGATATGTATTTTATCTTTTAATGTTGTGTGAAATTAAAAATAGAAGAGAGAGATATGCACTTACATAGAGAAGATCAGCTGCATAGTTATATAGGATGTATGGCACAGAAATAGGCCATTCAGCCCAGCTAGCCCTTGCCGGCATTGACCATTACTGAATCAGGATTGCTGCATCATTCATTCGGCTGTGGGAAATTTAGAACATGCTTATTAGGAGCTCAGTACAATTTCTCCTATTTCTTCTGTGTTTCATGCATGTATTAGAATATGAGACACACAGAGCTGTCTCTACCCCCTATTTTGTGCCATTTATAATGAAAAAATGAATACTATTCTGATCGGCCATTAGAGCTCACAAAAATGCATGATTTTTTGAATCATAGATCTTTTACTAATCAAATGTGAATTAAAAAGAAATAAAACCTTTACAAATAATTTTAAAACTTAGTGATTTTCTTACAGAACTGGATTTGTAAATTCTCAAATTTTAACTTTTAGATATTTAGATATCAAATCAAAGTATTGTCATTTTTAAAGTGCCATTATAATTCTTTTTTAGAAACGTGAAAAAAGAAAACATGAGAGGATATTGAGTGAAGCGCTGTTTTCTGCCGTTACATATCTGAACCAGTTTCTACCACCGGAGTATGGCATTCAGTATATTGCATGGGACATGGCCAAATACACAAAAAGGTAAAATGTTTAATATAATTCTGATTGACGATCATACAAAACTGTTTTAAATTCAACTCTGGTCACTTTTTGAGTTCCTGAGCAAACTGTTTTGCCTGACTGTTTAAGGTCTTCAAAGAATTCTGCTGGGTTTTTAAATATCTGTACAAATCTCTTCAGAATAACCACTTTTTGTACACTTAAATATGTGGAATTTAATATGATATTTTATAATACTTATCGTTTCCAAATATTATTTATTTCTTTGTAGTGATGTAATATTATCTCCTTTTGCACATTTTAATTAAAATGTCAGTCATTTTAATTTTAATTTTAATTATATTTTAATTTAAATTTAGTGTCAGTTATGGCTCAGTGGGTAGCACTCTCGCCTCTGAGTCAGAAGGTTGTGTGCATTCAAGGGCCCAAATTTCCCCATGAGTTGCACCGTTTTTTTGATTGTAATTTGATTTTTCTGGTGTATCTTTTTAGTTGCAAATATGACCATTTAATTTGCGCCAGTGTAAGTGATTTAGTTCGGTTTTTTGTTAGGTCAGTTTTTTTTCCCAGCCACTTACACCATTTATGCCAATTTGGCCAGAAAAAAGTTGTACTAAACTAACTTAGGGCAGCGTATGTGTCCACTTTTGTCCACACAGAAAGACCTTAAGGAATCGGCGCAAGTAACTACATTTAAAGCACCACCAAGCACCAAACAAAGCACAAAAAGTAATAAGCAATCAATAAATAACAAATAAAAAAAATAGAAGGAACCCAGCACCTAAAGCACCAAAATCAATCAGTAAATAACAAATAAAAAATAGAACTCCTACCTTAGGGAACGCAGTGGGCCACTGATGAGGGACAGGGCTAGGGACAGCGTGCTTCGGCCCCTCCCACACAGCCTGCAGCACGCGTTTGCCGAAACGGCCTGCCAGGAGCAGAGGTCCCGGCACTGTTTTCAGCGCCAGGACCACGCTCCGCCCCCTCTCTTTCTTCTGCGCCATGCCAGCTCCACAGATGGCCCGAGAATCAGCCATGATCTCTCGGATTTTTTTTTGCCGCTGCTTCTGAGGTAAAGTGTCGGCGGGGGGGTGCTCAGCGATGCGCCGAAAAAACCGGAGGGCCAAATTTGGGCCCCAAGTTCCATTCCAGGGACTTGAGCACAAAATAATCTAGACTGACACTCATGCAGTGCTGACGGAGCACTGCACTGTCAGAGGTGCCGTCTTTCGGATGAGATGTTAAACTGAGACGTCTGCTCTCTCAAGTGGACGTAAAAGATCCAATGGGACTATTTTGAAGAAGAGCAAGGGAGTTATCCCCAGTATCCTGGTCAATATTTAACCCTCAATCAACACAACAACAAAGACAGATTATCTGGTCGTTATCACATTGCTCTTTGTGGGAGCTTGCTTGTGTGCAAATTGGCTGCCCCGTTTCCTACATTACAACAGTGACTACACTCCAAAAGTACTTCATTGGCTGTAAAGTGCTTTGAGATGTCCGGTGGTCGTGAAAGGCACTATATAAATCCAAGGCTTTCTTTTTAAAATGCGCAGAAAATGTTGTTGGATATGATTTGATAAAGGTTTTTGGTGACCAAGTATTATTTAGGCTCTGAATCCTGAATTCAACTTACACTAAGATGATCATAGCCACCTCCTTCCTGCTTCTGGCACTTTGATAGTCCTACTCTGAGGCATTTAGGATGCTGGGCAAAGAAAGTTCATATTGTTGCAAATGTAGAGTTCTCTTATGAGTTTGGACTTCAAGTACACAGTTTAGAATAGAGGGCTTTTTGCACCATATCTCTCATTCTGTACCTTACTTGGTAACATTTTGCAGTCCCACTAGGTCCCAGAAATGGAAAATTGTTCTATTCCCCGTGGCGCACAAACATTCATTCAAATTCAATTCTATATGCAGATGGTTATATCCGGAGTTAAAAGCAGAACTCATAATAAATAGGCGACTGCCACACCCTAATATTTTGCTCTTCCAGAATTTTAAATTGATCGCATATAATTATAATGGAAGTCATCTCTCTGAAGGTTATGATCTGCAATTAGTACTATTGCTAGTGGCCATTAATGACTTCTGCACTTTGAACTTTTAAAAGGTCTAACAATTAACCCTGATTGTAATGAATTGCTTGCTGGAATTTATGTGGGATTCTCCTTATGGCCTCTGTCTATCAGATGACATCACATATTAAACACATTATTGCAGACTAAAATAACTTTCAATTTATTAAATAATGCAAAAGGTTAATTTATTTTCCAAACCAGATAGTTAAATGGAAGCAGAAAACACATGGAAAATAATTAATAGTACAATATTTGACGTGCAATAATAAAGCTGTCCAAAATAGATCTTTCCAAAATCATAACTGCCTCTGCTAAATCATTGCATAACCAATGATGATCACTGCGACCCTCTGCTGCAGGTGTTATACTGCTGTCTTCCTGTAAATACTAACTGCCATAGATCGGCATCCCCATGCAGCAAGCAATCACCAGTTCCAGTTAACTTATGAATACAGGCAATTATGTCACTATGGGGATTGCCCTTCTGCTCCTCCCCACCACCCCCACCAAGGAAATGTACTGTCTCTAGAAAATGTTTTATATTTTTCTCCACCAACAAGAAGACAAAGGAACTTTGTCTCAACTACAGCTAGAAACATAGAAACATAGAAAATAGGTGCAGGAGTAGGCCATTCGGCCCTTCGAGCCTGACCGCCATCCAATGAGTTCATGGCTGAACATGCAACTTCAGTACCCCATTCCTGCTTTCTCGCCATACCCCTTGATCCCCCTAGTAGTAAGGACTACATCTAACTGAAGTCACATTATTCCTTCTATCTAAAGTCACATCAAAAAAAACATATACTATAGAAATGTTACATTGTGTATATGACTGAGCTCTGCTTCTATCATGGATGCTGTAGGATAAGAATATTATTTTCGGCAGCACCATCTTCAATCTTAATCAGGAAACATTGTTATAAAAATAGTCTCCATCCTTGAATGTATAATTAATTTTGTGTTGCTGTTTTATAGATGTGCAAATAGAACTTTCAAAAGGTAACTCTTTGATCTGTCTGTCTTCAGTAAATTGTGCAATGTCTTGGATCGGCTGAGCGTAATTGCAGAAGATGTTGTGAAAAGGACAGGCTTCTTTGTAAATCATCCTGATTTTTATTGTAACACCTTACGACCGGGTGTAAGGTAAGACTGAATGCAAATTGAATTGGATAGCTACATCCGTACCATCAAGCCGAGTAAGATGCGAGACATAGGCCCCAAGTTTCCACATGATTTGCTCCTGATTTTTAGGAGCAACTGGTTTAGAACGGAGTATCTTAGAAATTCAAATTCTCGTCATTTAGTTTGCTCCAGTTCTAGTCAGTTAGAACAGTTTCACTTTTGAACAGAATTTTTTTTTCAAAAGGGGGCGTGTCCGGCCACTTACGCCTGTTTTCAAAGTTTTATCAGTGAAAACTTACTCCAAACTAACTTAGAATGGAGTAAGTGAAGATTTTTGTACGCTAGAAAAAACCTTGTCGACCCTTTAGAAAATCAGGCGTAGGTTACAAATTAGGCGTAGGGAATGGAGGGGGGGTGTTTAAAGGGAAGTTTACAAACATTAAACACTTCAGTTTTACAAATAAAGAGCCATCATCAATAATAAATGATAAATACATCAACAAATCAACCAATAAATCAATCCAAAAAAATTAATAAGAAATAATTTTTTTTTTTAAATCAATAAATAAAACATTTTCTACTTACCGACTGCAGCACCGGGAGCCCTCCAACAGCGTGCTGGGATGCCCCCCCCCAGTGTGTCTCTGTCAGTGTCTCTATCTCTCTGTCTGTCTGTGTGTCTCTCATTCTCTGTCAGTGTCTGTGTTTCTGACAGCGAGGGGAGGGATGGGGGAGAAGGGGGAGGGATGGGGGAGAAGGGGGAGGGATGGGGGAGATAGGAGGAGATGGGGAAGGGGAAGGAGGAAGGAGATGGGGAGGGGGGGGGAGAAGGGGAAGGGAGGCTGAACGGGCCGGGCCCGAGACGTCGGGCAGGGCCCGTCCCCAGCACCAGATTTACAGGTAGGTGGCGTTGGGTCGGGTCGGGGGGGTGGTGGGAGGGAGGTCGGTTCGGTTCGAGTCGGGGG